>NC_135697.1:17015842-17065842 GCF_964276395.1 Gasterosteus aculeatus | reverse complement strand
GGAGAAGGAGGCCTCACCAGACTGTTAATGTGCTGAGGAGAGGAAGATCAAACCTAAGCAGAGGAAGAGGAGCTCACCGGAAAGACCTTGGCCCAAAAACTGAGGAAGGTCCTTGTGGCACACACACAGACACAGACACACACACACACATTCACGCTCCTTCATTCAGTTTGGACGTTGTGTAATTTAATAAGTTGTGGTCACTTTTGGCTTCGGCCTGAGGGGGTGCGATGCAAACGTTGTACTGAACCGTGCCGACCGCTCGTTGTTCGTTCAACGGTTTGGAGTAAACAGACGTCCCCTGGAGGACCAGCGAGGACCTTACAGAGACTCCCTCAATCAGCTGCTCAAACAACGCAACCAATTCCCCCATCAGGGATGATGATGACGATGACGACGGTGCTCCACGTCTTATTCGACATCTCTGCAGTCGGCTGAAGGATCGGGGCCTCCTGACGCTGTGGGATCGCACCTCGTTGCTCAATGGTTGGTCCCCGCGGTTCCTTCTCACGCTCTGGTTTAAAGCTCCAAACACACATATAACGTGAGGGATTGTCAAACTTTGACCGCATGCCCTCTTCATCCGAGGCGAGGTCTTCCCCTCGGCCTGGTCACCCTTTCTCAGGCTCCTTTGACGAATCCACAGAGAGGTCTGCGCATGCTGTTACTCAGCCAGCTGCAGAGATGCGGATCCAAAATCCGCGTTAGCTGAAGCCGCATTTGTCTCATACGGGAGTTGTTCATGGATCCAGTTATTTGACTTCCATGCTAGCTAATTGTGACGGGAAAATCTGTGGCCGTGAGCACGAATCCACCAGTCAAGGCCACCATCAGCTCAACGGCAGAAGCACCGCTTCACCTGGAGGGATGTCTGGATGGAATCACACCTGATCTCAACTGATAATATCAAGCACTGACATGCTACTTCATACTTCATGTGGTCCTATTGAGCTGCATTATTCGGTGGGTGTAACACATATTGCTGTGAACCCTGACAACCTCCATCTTGGATGTCGGACGCCTTTGACACTTTTATGTTCAAACCATGTGGAATCTTCATGCCACTGGCTCCCATTGGCAGCATTGGAAGCGCTAATGCAGAAAGGTTAAACCCTCCATGATGACCGTTCTATCACGACATCATCATGTCGTAATATTATTCAAACAATATTAGTACGTGACATTGCCAGTCCATATATGGTATCATTAATTAAGCATGATGAGAGAGAGAGACAATAAGGAGAGAGAGAGAGAGTCTGCTGGAACACAGCATGGGAAGCCCAAGAGAACACACACACACACACACACACACACACACACACACACACACACACACACACACACACACACACACACGCACGCACAGTAGTGCCCCCCTCCCTCTCCCGTGCCCCCGCTGGAGCGCCGCGCTCCTCTTGACTCCAAATTAAGTGTTACGGAGGTTCCTCTCTGATCTCCGTACGGTGGCCAGGCGCAGACGCCCCCCCCCCCCCCCCCCCC
Source organism: Gasterosteus aculeatus (assembly GCF_964276395.1). Lineage (NCBI taxonomy): Eukaryota > Metazoa > Chordata > Actinopteri > Perciformes > Gasterosteidae > Gasterosteus > Gasterosteus aculeatus. The sequence goes on along the minus strand of NC_135697.1, from coordinate 17,064,342 downwards.
CCCCCCAACGCGCATCCCCTCTCCTCCGAGGCGAGCAGGAGGACTTGAGGCTCGTCTCTTACACAACATGCCCGGCTTTCATTTCCAGTCAACACTCAGCGCACGAGCATCATCTCTCAAGCGTCCAGCCGAAACACAAGTGCTGACGTGCGCGACCCAAAGAAGCGCAGCTTCTTCAACAGGAGTGCGAGATACGAGGGGAGGTGTGTGTGTGTGTGTGGGGGGGGGGGGGGATTCATGCCTGGAATGGATCGGCTCGGCTCGGCAGCAGGTCTACTCACCGTGCAGCGCGCAGAGCAGGTCGGGCGGTGCGGCCGACGAGAGGTCCGTGCGCACTTGGAAGCGCGGCCACCAAATCTGCAGTTTCCCCCTTATCGCTCTCTCTCTCTCTCTCTCTCTCTCTCTCCCTCCCTTGCTCTCGCCGCACCTCCTCCCCCTCCTTCTTTCTCTCTCTATCTCCTCGTGTCTCCCCGTTCCTCCCCCCCCTGTTCTCCACCTCTTCCTTTCACTCCTCCTTCTTTACTTCTCTCCGCTCTTCCAGCACTGCGGAGAATCGTTCGTATGGGCTTCAGTGTAGTTTGGTTTAAGGGCGGTGGGACTGGTGTGTGTCGGAGGTAGGGGAGGGTGGAGGAGGGGGTTGCAGGGGGGGGGGGGGGGGTTCCATTTGGTGGAGAATCTGGATCTTCGTGGGACCTGAACAGCTTCTTAAGAGGAGCATCTGAAGTCAATCACAACAGACATTTATGAAGTCTCCATTTAAAACTGTTATTATACTGCCAAGTTGTACTAAATGCACGTGATATTAACTCCTAAAGACATGAAGCAATCATTCAGTTATACTTTCATGGACTTTAAATGTTTCAGGTTGTGATCAGCTAACCGTTGCTCTGCAGCACTGATGGAGGAGCGTTAGCGTCGTGTGACTAATTCAACATCTAAATGTGAAAATAATTTAAAAAAAACAACAAAATGTAAGAATTAATTTAGTACATCATCTATATTCTATATACGTTTGATAAAAGCTGTGTTCAAATTGTATTTGTCTGACAGTCTCTGACACAAATCAATATCTTTAGAAATCAGCCCCCGTTTGACCTTTAAAAGACACTAAGACGCAAAATCAAAAACACAGACGAGCGAGAGACAGGACAGGATGTCACATGTCCGAAAAAAACTCATGTGTGAATGTGTGTCCTTGTGTTTTGGCTGGTGGCGTTGTGTGTGTGTGTGTGTGTGTGTGTGTGTGTGTGTGTGCGTTTGTGTCGTTGCCTGTTAGGCCTCCGTACCCGCTTTCATGGTCGAGTGGCCCCATCGGCCCCAAGCGACCACAGACTGATACAGTAGGCTGTGCTGCCCTGTGACTCACGCCGTGTGTGTCTGTGTGTGTCTCTGTGTGTGTGTGTGTGTGTGTTGGAGTAACAATGGAATTCCTCCTCCCGACCGACACTACTTCATCCACACGAGAGGCCCAACCGATGACTTCACTCACAAGACGGAAGTTAAACGTTGTAGATGGAATGTCTGATAAATGGCGCTGAGCAGGAGAAGAAGAACATTTATGAACGTCCGTGAACCGCCGGCTCACTGTGAGGACACATTCTTCTTCTTCTTTGGATAAAATGATGCATTTCCTGATGGACCAATGCAGCGGGACGTCGCAGTGACGCATCGGTAAATATCACGAGGGAAACTCTGCACGCCGGCCTTGTTTGTCATCACCCTTCCAAGTGCAAGGAGGGCTCGATGCGAGCCGGCGTGTGCCATGTGGTCTCCACAGGGTGCAGAGCCAGTGGCAATGACATCCTCCAGCACGCGGCCACACTTCACAGCCACTGGCCCACATTCACACTCCCGTTTCAATGGGGAGGAGAAAAAGATTAGTTTAAGTGGGTCGCCCCCACTTCAGGTGGGCTCTGATCCCGCGGGCGTCACAGGACGAGCGATCTGCTTCCATAAGTCCGGTTCCCGGGGAGGGAACTTCTAGACTTCAAGACTTCTTAGCCGACAAAGTGTGTGAGCTCGAGGGAAATTGGTTTCCACAACTGCACAGTGCAGGTTGTTTGGAAAGTGTTCTGGATTTTGCGTTTTATTTTATTTCCTAAACCACCGATGTCAACCGCCATGAACGTATTGTTGGAAGGTAAAAAAGGCATCTATCATGAGGTGAACTTAAACCAAACAGTTACAGGTTGAGGTTAGTGTGGAGCACCACAAGGTTCCTTCCTAGGTCCTCTTTCACTGTCTCTGATGATGAAAAAAAATCTACCTTTTCTTTTCATCAAAATGTAATTATAATTTTTGCCCCTTTGATATCACCTGATCTTATTGTCATTGTATTTCATTTTTTATTGAAATGAAATCATCCTCTTCAACTGAAAAAACTAGTGATTGAATAAAACATGCTAATGAGTAGACTAATGGCTGATTCTAATCTTTATTTAATGAATGACGTGATAACATCTGTCCACTCCTCTAATTGTGGACGATTGGACTGTTTTCGTAACCTGCTTTCAATAGTTGCAGAAGATACTTTATCTTTATTTCAGTGTTCTAAACTTGTTGTTTTGCTTGCATGGTGGAACGCACAAACAGAGTTGAATATCAAGTGAAACAGTAAAAAGAAAGAAGACTTGAGGCCCAGAATGGCGGCGGGCGAAGGAACCTGGTGACATGTGACTCAAACAGAGCGATAGCGAAGGAGCACACGGCCTATTTACAGCCAACTGGGCCTTCTGCTGCTCATCGGGGAAAACACCCGTGTTGGTGGATCCATCAGTGTTTGCAGCAGACTCACAACTCAGATCACAAATGTCCGTGGAAGGTCCCACGTAGTAAAGTATTGTGAGGTATTTAGGGATAATTCCCAGCATGCAGTTGTTTGCAAAGCGTTTGGAGTTTGGAGGGGAAAAATTATGTTGGAAGCTACTTTTTTGAAAGTTGGGGATTAAATATACTGTTAAATTTTTTCTGTCTACTTTCCAAAACTATTTGAAAATGTAAAATGACGTCCGGAACTTTATGCAGACGATACAAAAACGTTTTATAAAAATGGAATGGAAAATAAAATGAGTGTTTATACGGCCTGGTACATGTAAATATACTGCAGGAGGCAAACAGAACGAGCTAATTGAAGCTGTGCTGTCTTTGTCCCCCAGACAGAGACGGGGGACAGACGGTGGATCATTGGCAGCGTGGTGGTCCATTCAGTGGAGCTGGTAGCAGCTGGGCCTCCTGCTCCTAATCCCTGGAAACTGCCACCTCATTCCCCCCACAGAGGCTCCCTCCGTGAGCAGCCTTTGTTCAAAATATACATTTCATTCTTTTCCTTCTCTTGTGTGCGTGCCGATCTCCTAATTGTGTGCTTTTTTAGTGGTGTTTTGGGGAAGAAAGCGTCGTATTTACAGTGGGCTGGTTATGAAACAGAAATGAATGCAGATGGAGAGTCACGTCATATTGAAGTAGAAGTACACGTCAACAATTCTTTACGACTGGTGAACATTCTGACTTATAAATATACTAGTTCTTAAAAAACAAATATGGATGCCTTGCTCAGTCAGTCAAACCCAAACTTAGAAGAGTTAATGCAGAATATTCAACCCTCTAATAACCAGCTCTGTATTGGTCACTTGTCTCTTCTCCATCTCAACACTCATAAAAGAGGAATTGTTACCATTTGTAGGTTGACCTTCTCTCCTCTTCTCTGGACCTCTGTCTCCTCACTGATTGGGACTTTTGGGTGGAGAGTCACAGCATCTAACGCCATCGGGATGAAAGTGATCTGCGATGAAACTAATCAGTACCGGCTGTGTTCTACGCAGCTATTTGCCCGCCGACGTGCGGAACGATAACTCAACAATCTGCTCAGCGCGGCTCCCGAGAACCTTCTTCTGCCCGAGGCCTCGTCTGAGAAGCGCCGCGGTGGAGGGACGGAATAACGCCCCCCCAGGTGCTGAAAGGATAAGTGGGCACTGACCCCCCCTCACACAGACTGTGTGCAGTGGAAATGACACAGAAACGATTGGAAATAAATGCAGCAGAACTCTGCGCGGACGAAGGAGGAAAGAAGTGAAGCTGCAGAGTCCAAACATTGTCCTCGTCCTTCCTCGTCCTGTCTTTGTATTATTCCTCTGGGGTCCCTCCCGCCTCTCTCCTCCCCCCACACTCTATATTTAGCTCCCTGGCAGGGAAATCCAATACATGAGCAGCGCTATTTATAGCCAGTGGTGCATTGATCTCCAACCGCTCAGAAAGGAGGGATTTCTACATCAATGGACTGCAGACACGGGGGGGTGGAGGGGGGGGGGGGGGGGGGGGGGGTACAGTTAGAGCTGTTTGTTTACTGCAGCGGTTATTAGATATGAGATGATGTATTCTATTAAATATTTGGATTCAAAACACAGGAAGAAAAATATGTATTTTAATGAACTGGTTTATTTGAAGGTTTGCAATGATCGCTGGTTATGATGAGTATATCGAATGGAAACGATGGATTCCAATGATTAGATGGAAATGTACATGAATAAGATACAGGGGGAAATGAAAGCAATGAGCCCAATGAGGCACACACTCCACACGCATTTAATACAAATAACATGAATCGTTTATCTTCACAGGAATGGGACACTTCTGGGCCATTTGCATTGCATTCTGGGGCCTCAGTGCATCCTGATGCAAATGTCCCATTTAACCGTGCACACACACACACACACACACACACACACACACACACACACACACACACACACTCACACACACACTCAGCAGCATGAATTCATGACACAATAAGCTGTGTACATGGCGGATTGTGTTCATATTAGCGTGTGCGACCGGATGTAAATAATGTGCATGTGTTGATGCGCTGCTCTCTGTGTACACTATGTGTGTGCACGTCTCTGCCCTTGCGTGCGTTCACGTGCACCCTGGGTAATCTGACGGAGCTGCGCTACATTGTGATGTTGAAGGACAAAGCCGGAAACAGTGCGGCTGCTGCGTGATGCGTGAAGACGCTTTTGGACGACGTCTGAACGGTTTGGAGCCGTCGGCCGCGTGTTTCATAGCGTGAAGAAGAGCGAGTGTTTAAAGGGATGAAACCCCCACTGAGTTCTGTTCACGTCTCTGTGTTTGTGTGCGACGATCGAAACAAACCAAACTGAAGAGCTTTTTATCCTCCTCACGGTTCATTTACAGCCGGGTCATCTGGGGCTCTTTTGCTTTGATAATTTCGTTTTCACTAAAAAATGTTTTCTCAGACTCACTTTTAGTATCCAGCAAAATTCACGGTTTAATTCCTCTCCTCAAGGCTTCTACTGAGGGGTTTGTTCATCTATGATTCATAGCATGATTTATACACGCAACATGTATTTGTCTTGTGGTTGTTGGTGAAGGAAAGAGGAAACCAATCTTCACATCCTTGTTGATTCCTCGTCATGCAAACAGCTTCCGGGCGTCAGATGGTCGTGTTGTGTAAGAAGTCACGCTCCTTCACTCCGGGGGGCTGAAACGGTGAAATAAATGTCCTCAACAGCAACTCAGCCGACATATTGTGAAAAGCTTGTTTCGAGTGATTGTGGTGGTTGCCGGGACAACGGTAATTATGAGGAATTCCATTGGGAAAGTAGCTCGAGGTGGAAGAGGAGCAGGATGGAGGGAGGTGGGATTATTAAAAAAGAGGTCTGACGGGGAGCCGAGGAGGTGGGTGTGTTATTAGAGGGAGGGGGGGGAGAGCCAAAGGGGAGCACATATGAAAAGGGGGGGAAACGAGGACAAGGGGAGGCTGATGAGGAGCAGCGGGACGGGAGCGTGTTAGAAAGCACTGAGGCGGAAACACGGGCTGAATACCGACAGACCAATTAATCGCGTTCATTAGAAATAACTGAGGCTGATTGACAGCTGGAGACGGACTCCAAAAAGACGGAGAGAGCAACTGAGCGACAGGAAACAAAGAAAAAAAGAAGCACAGGCTGACATTTCTGTTTTTTCTCCCAGAGGACACTCAGCTGAGGGGTTTTGACGGATTTATGTCCGATTCCACCCTCCAGACGACCCGGGGAGAAATCTCCTCGGGGACCTGGATCAGAACTTTCCGAGTGGTTTCACACCAGCCAATGAGACAGAAGGCAGAACAGCTGACGGCGTTGCCAAGCAACAGGAAGTATCACACGTTAGCTAGCGTGCCGCTTTTGACAGATATTAAAACTGACAGTTAAAATCTCGCCTTAAAACCCCCACTACAGGGCCTGGGGCTCCTCCACTACCCAGCATGCTCCAGGGCGTCTGATGAAAGCAGCGTGAGGTCGCGTCTTCACAGGCACCCGCATCCGTCGTGGTCCAGCATCAGACTCCGCTCGACAGAGAGCTGCACTCTGATTGGTCGAGCGGAGCTGCACTCTGACTGTTGCATGTCGACAATAAATGATCCTTGAATGCTAATGCTAACGCTAGTATTCTGTGAGTACACAGTGTCAGAACGTAAGTGAGGTCACAGTCGTGTTTGATCCCCCCCACAGCCTTCAGCGACCCTCCCAAGGTCACAGCTCCGGCACGCGGAGACGGAACCCGCGGCGCCACGCGGCGTTTGACGCACGCATTATTCATTTGAGAGGCCGCGGATCACTAATTCATAGAAAGTTCCGCCCTCTACTGTCCCAGGTCAGAGCTCAGGTCCTTTCTAAATCACCATGGTTACCATTATATAATGCCTCATGTCCATGTTCAAACAGCACAAAACCAACTCTTAATATTAGTGATCAACTGCGGAAGTTTAATGTTTATACTATTATTAATATCTATTCATTATATTTTGGATCCTATTCAGCTGTAGCTTCTTCAAAATGTCTATAATCTTGCAGAAGAATGTATCTTTAAAGCCCTTTTTCTCACACTGTGATCCAGAAATCTCTACTTCAGTAGCTCTTAAATCCTCAGCTGTGGCCCTTCGGCACTCGGTGTGACGTACAATCGACTGCGTGGCTTCTGCACTGATGGGGCCCCCAAATAAAGTGTTTCATCTTAAATCATAGCTGAATGAATGCGCAACATCAACTTTAATAAAGCTATTAACTGAATATTACTTATTGATGAATTTATCAATCGGAGTTATTGATCAAATCTACGTGATGTGAGTGATGGAGTCAAACAGCTCTTCCTGTGAAAAGCCCTGTTGGGTTGGCAGACGCTGCCGAGGCCCGCAGGGAGCCCCACCCCCCCCCCCCCCATCTCACACTGAATATTTTTACCCCTCAGACACACACTCACACACACACACACAAGCGCACACGCACACACGCACACACACACACACATTTATTTATTGTGTTACCACAAGAAGGACAAAAGGAGGACACAAGTATATTCACATGAATGAATGAAAACACTGGCACTAAACCAAACGTATGACCCTTCATTAGGAGAGAGAATGACGTCATCGATTCTATCCAATGGAATTAAGAAGATAAATCCTGATTTTTTAAACGACAAATGACATTTTCCAAGGCTACCTCCTCAGGAAAATCATGAAATGTGACCTATTAAAGACTCAAATATGGCTGCTTCACTGTGTGTGTGTGTGTGTGTGTGTGTGTGTGTGTGTGTGTGTGTGTGCGCTCAGGTTGTGATGCTTCTGACCCATTTAAGGCCTCCTGCTCATCCAGATGAGCGACTGCATGTCAGAGCGCTCCGAGGCTCCGGCACATCTGTGACAGACTGCAGGACTGGAGGCTGGACACGCGCACGTGTGTGTGTGTGTGTGTGTGTGTGTGTGTGTGTGTGTGTGCGTGTGTGTGTGTTTGTTTTGATGAAGCTTGTGTACTGGATGTTATTTCCTTCAGTGAATGTTCTTGACAACTTGTGTGTGTGTGTGTGTGTGTGTGTGTGTGTTTTTGCCCATTGAACCACCACACCCCTTTAGTAGAAATGAGACGGGGGTGCAGTGGCATTAGGTCCCCAGTAGGAGTCAGCAGATTCACCTCCTCTTGACGTCATGAACACTTTAACATTCTGTGTCGTTTAGCAAATCACATTTAATGAACAACTAACAAATAAACAGATATTATCGTCTTCTGTAACCTTTTTACATCAGAGTTTTCATCGGATTTGATTGAAAGCTAAACGGCTCCCGAGGTTCGATCTTTAGCCTTAACCGCTTTTGAAGGGCTCAGGACCTTTGACCTTTGTTGCATTTCCATCTTCTACGGCGTTCTTTATTCACGTGCAGTTGAGTTCAGGCTCATTTTACTGCCAGTGAGTCCGGTTCAACTCGCAAACCCGTGCGCCCCCTCAGGGTGCTTTCACACGTTTGCACAATAAAGCAAACGTATGAAGCGGCCTGACGACCTTTAACCTCTGAAGAGAACCGAGAAGGACAGAGCCCGTGCGAGGTACGATTGGACGCTCCCACCTGCCCCCCCACCGCCCCCCTGGGGAGGACGAGGACGTCTGGCTGTTTGTGCTTTAATGCTGAAGTCACTTGGTGATCGATGCGACATTATTGAGGACAAAGAAGAAAAGACGACTGAAGTCCCCATTTTTACTTCTGTTGGAAGATGCGAGAAGATGAAATTGTGGCGGTTGTTTTGGACAACTGAATAAAATGACAACATGACAGCGGAACAGCGTCTTGCCGACGTGCAGCCGTCTCTGTGTGTTAGCAGGAACATGTGGAATTTGGACGCGTAAAAACACTGCTTGAGAAAACGCCCACGTTGTGTTTATTTTGTTTGCATTGTCGGACAAACTGCGGCGTCCAGTGGAGAAATGACACTTCGCTCATAACTGAGACGCGTTACTCTAAACACATTCATGGAATCACAACTGACATTCAGAGCCTTTTCCTGGTGAACTGACACACACACACAGACACACAACGGGGTCACAGAATTGCTGCTGGTCTCCTCCTCTGATGGAGTCGGGCTCTGGAGGGGGGCTGGACCTCCTGCTGACTGTCATCAGCCACACACACACACACACACACACACACACACACACACACACACACACACACACACACACACACACACACACACACACACACACCATGTCTCTCTCTTGCTGAGATGATGATGAGATGAAAGCAGGTTCTTCTCTCCGTCTCTCTTCAGGGTCCTTGAAGTCCTGGTTTCAGGTTGAAATTAGATCTCAGTTGTGGACACAAACAGCAGTGAGTCCTCGTCATCCAAACTATACACAACCTCCCGTTATCCCAGAATCCTCTTGGTTTCGGTGTGGAAGCTTTTTCCCGATGGTAGGTTATACTTTGTTATCAATATTACTTCTGAACATACCTGAAGTTGCAGAATACTTTCAGCAAACTGGTACTGGAGACCTGGAGCTCAGACGGTGGTGATGTCATCATATTGATGCTTTGACTGGTGCACAGAGAACTCGGCGTGTGTCACATGGACATCACACCTCACGCTGATGGTTAGAAAAAGGAACCAGTGATCACATGTGGCCACATCAGCCGTGTGATTCAATAAGCCTGAAAAGACGCACACGCACACATTCCCACCCGTCTTTGTAACACTCCAGTTACGCTCCGATGAGCCAAGTTCATTCTGCTCTATTGGATTTCTGTCAGTTCCACTCTGCCGGCTCTGCTGCGGTCCAGTCCAGTGCATCGAGTCCAGTCCAGTAGAGTCCAGTCCACTGTGGTCCAGTCCATATAGTCCGGCTTGGTCCGGTCGCGTCCAGTCCACATAGCCCACTCCAGTCTGTTCCATTCCAGTTAAATCCAGTCCATGTAGTCCAGTCCGGCAAGTCCTGCCCATACAGTCTGGTCCAATCCAGTCCACGTAGTCCGGTCCGGTCTACATTGTTCAGGGATTAGAAAAGAGGCAGGACCGCTGGCCATCAGTTACACCGCTGGCCCGGGTAATCAGATGTGATCGGGTCGGGCTGAAGGAGCCATGAAGTCACGGTGCAGGTCGACAGAAAGGTGGTGGAAGGTTCCCTCCATCCCGCCCTGAGATCAGCACATCTGGCTCCCTCTAGTGGAGGAAAGCCAGATGTGCACCTTGTGTGAACCGCAGGAGGAGGATCAGGGTCACACCTCAGACCTCAGTTGGGACAGTTACTTTTATTTATTCTTGTTTTCTTAGATGTTAAGGTTGCATATGCAAATGATGCATTATCTGGGTAAATATATGCTTAAATATAACAACAGATATCATCATGGAACTTCCAATGTTTTCACTGACTTTCACACATTTTTTGTATTACATGTTTTGTATATGTTATGTTTAAATATGCAAATGAGGCATTATCTAATGGTAACGTTTGGTGAGTTTAGGAGAAATCTGCTGATGCATACAGACAAAGTGATACAATAAACAACAAAATGTGTGAAAGAACAGAAGTCGGCGATGGAAAGCATTCCAAAATTCAACGAGTGAGACCCCCTTTGCCCCGTCGCTCACTGTCACTTTCATACATCTGCACACGCTAGACGGCTTTATTGATCCGTACAAACGAGCCTTTCGAGCGGCCTCCTGTGCTTTATTTCTGTCGGAGTGGTATTTCTTTGCCACATATTCCGACTGCATTACTGCTTTAATTGGATTGATCGCTTGTTGTGTGAAGGACAATCAGACAAAAACGTTTGTGTTCCTCAACGACGTCTCCGCTGTGGAAGTAGGCGCATCATTTCAAATGAAAGCTTCAAAAATGGAAATGAAAATGCAGCTCCAGACAGCTGTGAGAGCCTCGGGCCTTTTGTATTCATCTAACTGCAGGTATTTATTTCTCCATAACAACCTTTTTGGATTGCGGTGTAAAGTTGGATTCACTTTTCTTGTTGGTTTGTTTTTTATTTAAGGCAGAGGCAATATAATAGAAACATCTCTTCTACTTAACTGATACGTAGTTACACATGTATCCACATCTGTATGTATGTTTGTGTGTGTGTGTTTTGCAGACCTGCTTAGAGGCCACAGGCTCTACAGGAGCAGAAGATCTGCAGTGATTCAGTGATTCAATACGTGTTCAGTAATGTATTCAGCTGGTGAGTCAGCCGGGACAAATATCAAAGGATAAAAAGATAAATATATAAATATAATGTAATGCGGTTGAAAGAGAACATCCAACTCGTCTCTGTGTCTCTTCTTTACCTCTCGCTGCTTCTTTTCATCTGCACTTCATCGTCTCCCCGTCCTCCCCAGCAGGACCTCGCCGTCTCATCTGCTATTCAGCAGGTCTTACCTGTTGTGTTCATATATATATATATATATATATATATATATATATATATATATATATATATTTATAGAGATATATAGAATAGGTTGCGTTGTTATGAGGAGCGTGTTACCACCTTGAATCACTTCATGTATTTCCTCCATCAGCATCAGTGTTGCACTCGGAGCAGTCCGACCCCTGGACGCGCCGCTTTCACCGAGGCACCCGTGCTGCGATCTGATTGGCTGACTCATCCTGCCGTGTCAGGGGGGCGAATGGCTGAGTGGTGCGAGCATCGCGGAGAAGCCCATTGTGAGCTGTGGATACGTGCAACAGCCTCCGGATACACGTTGTGGAGGTTGGGATAAACACACGTGTGTCTGTGAGTATCGAGATAAATGGGCATCGTTTTTGTGCAGCTTAAAAAGATTCCTCTTCCTCAACAAAGGAAACCACTCAGCTTTCTCAGGCAAATGTGATCAAAACCAACGATTTTTGTCATTAAATAGACACAAAACACAAAGTCTAGGAAGAGATAACTAGTGGAAGGAGGAGATAACCAGTGGAAGGAGAAGATAACTAGTGGAAGGAGGAGATAACCAGTGGAAGGAAGAGATAACTAGTGGAAGGAGGAGATAACCAGTGGAAGGAGAAAATTACTAGTGGAAGGAGGAGATAACTAGTGGAAGGAGGAGATAACCAGTGGAAGGAGGAGATAACTAGTGGAAGGAGGAGATAACCAGTGGAAGGAGAAGATAACCAGTGGAAGGAGAAGATAACTAGTGGAAGGAGGAGATAACCAGTGGAAGGAGGAGATAACTAGTGGAAGGAGGAGATAACTAGTCTCATCATCGCTTCACCAAACAGCTCCCCTGTGACTCTCTGGCTCCACCTCTGGGCTTTTAAATCGGTGGTTCCGTCTCCTCTTCTACCTGGAACCGGGTTCCTCTGCACTCTACCAGCGACCGAGACAACCATCGCCCTGTTTTTCTTCCTTTCATTGTCGATGTCAAGAACAGAAGCAGAGCTGCAGAACTCTACTTAAAGGGTTCTTTCTGAGGGGAGTTATGTTTTTTAATGAAACTGTCACGACTCGGCTTCTTGGGTGGGATTGTTTCACTCGATTATACAACAGCTCTCCTCCTGATTAACTACCGAGGTGGAACACGCTCAGGGAGTCATTTATGAAGTGTCTCTTGCATTATAGTTTGAATCATTAAACCTATTAAACCATTAAACTTCTTTGCTGAAAAATCAAAAGGAGAGGAACCACCTGAGAAGTTCTCTTAGACCATCAGAAGGCCTTCAAGTAACCAGCATGTCCCATATTGGTTTATACCAGAGAGATGGTGTTGTATGTAAAAAATAAAATAAATTCAAATAAAAAATAATCATAGAAATGTTCTTTGATTGAGAGGTTCTACAGACGAGAGGATGAAAATCCTCAAACCTGGAATATTTATAGTTGTCGGGCCAATTTTTGTACTTTCCTTGTTCAGTTTTTGCTCATTGAAGGATGGTCGGCAATGATAAAAAAGACTCCAATCCAAATTAAGCAAGTCACTGTAATGTTAACAATGTCTTAATAGTTGTAACTCTTGTACATCAGAGCCTACGCTATAAACAAGCAACACTCATGCGTTCTTAAATAAAGTTTTTAAAAAAAGTGAAAAATACTTTTAAAAACAAAGTCAAAATATGTTGGGATGGAAAATATGGAAAAGAAAAAATCCAGAGACCATTAGGTTGAAACATGTCATCACAAATAGCAAGCTGCTGTCTCGGATCACGTCAGCAATGCTACGTGACGATTTGCTGGCGTGACGGAAACATACTCGGGTTCAACCTTTTGTTTTTAATGTCGCGAATGACCTCCACTCTCACCGAGTCTCTCAGAACTGCGGGAGGCCGGAGTTTGGGTTGAGTGAGCGGGAACCATTAGCTGAGCGTGTATGACGGGGCAATCACATGCAACGTAATGCCTCAAATCTGCAGGTTTAATTCTAATCAATCAGGACCCCAGGTGAGTTCACTGATTAATGCACCATCAGGCAGCCAGGACGAACCAATCAGGAAAATTCTGTGTGTGTGTTTGTGTGTGTGTGTGATGCAATGCCTCAAAAAGAAAGTATTTCCTGCTGCAAAAATATGAGTTGATTTAATCATTTGAATTATAATTTATTTGTCAATATAGGTGACTTTTACTTTCCACTAGAATTTCATCTTTACTTTTTCATTGCTTCACACTCAAGCTCTATTTGGGCCGGAGTCATCGAATGTAAAGTGACTTTAAAAGTGGCTTTTGCACAAAGAAACCACACCACTCTCTCTCTCTCTCTTGATATATTCCCCCAGTGAACAGTAAACATGCGTTTAAGTCTTCTTCAACACAGATGATGTTCATTTCGTAGATGAACAGAGGATGAAGGAAGGCTTTAGTGCGGGCTTACCTTGTGATTGACACTTGACAACGGACTTCTCTGCTTTTTCATCTTGAAACTTTCACAATTTGTTTTCAGTATATGAATGTTTATTGTCTTTTTCTTCCCTCCATCTACTTTGGTCTCCAAAAAAACAACGTTTGAACAGGTACATAGACAGTACTTTGCGATGCTCTGAGGTGGCTGCATATTCCCATCCAGGTGCAGTGAGACCATTGGCCAGCCGCTGTGCCTTTTGTTGTCTTTATCCACAACCTCAGAGGCGAAGGCGCTGCTTGGAGGGAGCGCGCTCCAGGCAAAGAACTTTGAGTTTTCCTCTTAAAAAAATACAATCTCCACCACTGACGTAGCAAAGAAAAGATGAAAACAGAGCAGAAGAGGACGGACAGCGTTTGATGCTGCAGTGTTGCAGCGTGATGGATTACACATGAAGCTGCAAATGGAAACGTTTTTTATTTATTTATTTTCGTTCTGTATGGATCGTTCCTGCCGTCGTCGGGTCGGTGGGAGACGTTGGCACTTGCCCCGCTGTTACCTTCAATGCCCCCAGATAGCATCACTCTCCCTCCTCTCCCATCATGCAGTGCGTTTTATTCTGAGCACACGGCGAGGAGTGTGCATGTGTGGCGGTCGAGAGCGTGCACGCAGAGAGTCTCTCTCTCACACACACACACACACACACACACACAGTGCTATCAGGTTTTTGCATCAGAACAGACGTTATGTTACATCTCAGCATGACTGAAGACCACTGAAGTTTAGAGGGGGAATGTGTGTGAGTGTGTGTGAGTGTGTGTGTAGGCGTGTATATGTGTGTGCAGGTGTGTGTGTGTGCAGTACATGCTGAAACTGTCGAAAGCCCAGTACATGAATATTTGATACAAAATGTGTCTAAAGTGCTGGATTGTGTTTGAAACGTGGCGTGAGCGCACACAGGAGCAATCACTTATTTCTCTGTATCTGTGTGTGTGTGTGTGTGTGTGTGTGTGTGTGTCTAGGAGTGTGTGTGTGTGTCTAGGAGTGTGTGTGTGTGTGTGTGTGAATGTGTCATTTCAGATGGCCGGTTGTGTGTCAGTTACTTTCCGCTGCAGCAAGATTTCAGTGATGTGACATCAGAAGAAAATCCATCTTGTCCGATCATTGATCGATGGCGGCTCCCGGAGCAGTGGGGGGGGCCGGGGGGCGGGGCGGGGCGGGGGGGGGGGGCGGGGGGGGCGCTGCATTAGCATCATGACATCACAACTGGAGGGTCTTCACTGAAAGAAAAGCGACGACGGCTTTTCTAGATGGTGTTCTGAAAGTATGTGGTCGTCACCAAACACTTTGCGACGAAGGCGTCTCATATCGGGTGTGAAAAGCCTCCGTTTGCCACATCGAGTCGAACCGCACAGCTGCCTCACCATCTCATTTAAAGCAATTGCTGGAGTGAATAAAACACTCTTATGGAAGCAGTGATTTTGAAAAGTAATCCTGTAAACTGTGGTGATCAGATAATATTAAACATGAAATAACTAAACATTTATTTAAGTTAAGGGCTGTAAATCACCGACATATTAAGGTTATGTTTCATTAAACAATACACATTATTATTCATTTGCCTGGTGACCTTTTATTGAATGCAGGTAAAATGTTCTTTGAGCTCTGGCTTTGGTCTCCTTCAACTATTTTCACAAAAAGACATTCAAGCAACTGGATTGGACAGTTAAAATTCCTCTATTGCTCCAAATATTGATGAGATGCCACGAGACACAAGAGAGAAACAATACTGTACGTTCTGAATACATGAATGGACATAACTGATGCTGCTTCAGGTGAGCGGTTAATCCAGTGCATTAAAGTGCACGTTCACCATGCAAAGGAGGATCACCTCAAAGACGTGGAGGGATTAAAATAGAAAAGAACAGGTTATGAATGCGTGTGGAAACATTTAATGAGCTGATTTCCAAAGCGGCTGCAGTTTAATAAATCACATCTCTCCATCAGAATAATTATACAGTGTGCTGTTATTGTGATGACAGAATCACAGAGATTGTGAAGCCCTTTTGGGGAATTGATGAATTTGCAGATGAAAGGGGAAGTGTGTGTTAAAGATGTTCACATAGATTAATTATTATTATAATTATGAAGTTAGTGTGATTAAAGAGACCAGTTTAAATCAGCACAGCAATAAATAAAACCCACTTGCCCAAAATCTCAGGGGGCGCTCCGCAAACACAGTGAGGAACATCGAGAAAGGGAAGGCGAAGGAGGAGTGGCACAACAGCGACATCATCACATTTTAACGGGAACCCACGAGGCTCCGCATGCTGTATCTTTTGATACAAGAGGCCGCTGAAACGTGGATTGTTGAAAACTAAGACTACAACGTTAATTCATTATAAAGCCATTACAAATGTAACTTGTTAGGGGATTCTCTTTACATTTTAATTAGAATGTGTGTGTTCATCTAAATCGTTCCACCTTTGCCAGAGGTTTTGGCAGTTTGGACTCGTGTTTGAGGTAAATGAAAAACCCGTTGACTGCTAAGCGGACTCAGTGATTGACGGCTCCGCTTTTTCCTCGTTCCCCTGGTTTATAGATGACTCGCCTCCCCTGAGCCTCAAAAATCCCTTTCTACTTCAAAATTAGAGAGCATTCTGCTTTTGATCACTGACAGAAATGCCAGTTATGTTGAAGAAGAAAAAAAGGATGAAAACCGTCTCCATGAAGGTCTTCCTCAAAAAGAATGACAGCATGAGGTTTAACCGGTGAAAACAGAAGTATTTCTCATTTGCCTCTTTTTGTGACAGTGTGTATTCTTTATCACCGAAGACCAACTATTTATCACAAAATGTCCTTTACTGCACAGAATACTAGAGTATACTATACCCTAGTATTCCCTAGTATAGTACTGCAGTGAAAACTGTCCACTAAGCAGTGTAACACCGGCCAGAGACGCCTCCTAAATGGGACACTGAGTCCTTTGGTGGACCCCAAAAAAAAACAGAAAAGCGCCTTCCGATGCATTTTCTTTCCTACCCTTTACACAAGAGCGGCGTAAGTGTGCCGGCCTCATGAACCCAGGTACACACCCCAGGGGGGGGCATTACGAGGCGACACTAATCAAAGAGCACACATGAGCACACTGATGACGGTTGCCTTTCATCGTGTGCGCCGACAGAAGTAAAAGCTCCTTTGGAATCGACACTGAACCCGGCGTCTCATTACAGCGCTGTAAAAGGGCAAGACGGAGGCAGCATTACGCAGTATCTCCTGCTGTGTGCGTCTGATTGTGTAGCTGCGATATGTTGGAGGGAGAGGGACCCCGTGTGTGCAGTGCTCCCCCACACAGGCTGCACCGAAATGACTTCCTCAGACTGCCTCCTCTCTCTCTTCCTTTCCTTCCTTTTACTACCTTTTCTCCCTCCGGCTTCTCCGGGTCCTTATTCCTTCATTGTCTCAGTCTTTAACCCGCCGCTCACCCGTCTCTCCTCTTCACCTTTTGTCACGATTCTGGGTCGTATTTAGCAGCCAGGGCTTTATCTTCCTCCTCTTCTTCACTTTCAGCCTAATCATCGTTTCCCAGGCCTCCAGGTTTATTGACTCTAAAACGCATTCGTCAGCTTGTGCTACAGAAACCGATGTGGCCCTGTTTGGCCCTTCGTCAACAAGAGCTAATTGAATGATGATCTGTTCCACTAGCCTGTGTGTGTGTGTGTGTGTGTGTGTGTGTGTGTGTGTGTGTGTGTGTGTGTGTGTGTGTGTGTGTTTGCTCGTACAGTTTGCACTGCTACTTCCTTCCAGCTTTTAATCTTTTCCCCACGTCTAGAATTGCAAGGTTGAATTTATTATTCCCACAAACAAAACTTGACAACATGCACGGCAGGTTGCCCAGGTTTCAACATTTTTGCATTATTTCATATTCCTGAGATATGAATGAAACAATCAAACTGTGTGTTCACCCACTCACCCCACAAAAAAAGGGAACAAACTCATTTTTATCGGTTCTTTATTAAAATCATCGTTTTTTGTCGTGTATTTCTGTCCTGCTGGCAGCGCAGCACGTTATTGTCATCGCCCCCACTGAAGCCGAATGGCAGCAGCATCTAACTTGTGTGTGTGTGTGTGTTTGTGCACTGTGAATTTGACAGTGCGTGCATGAGTCTGCGTGTGAGCTGCTGACAATAAAGTGTAGCACGACTAGCCATCGTCACCGTACAGTCAATACAGCAGTATTAACACAAGGCCTTGAGACATCGTTCACAGGGTCCGTGTTTCCACTGCAGGCTGAAACCGGGCTCACCAGGGCTCAGGCCGGGAAAGGCTCCTCGTCAAACTGAACGCAGTGGTTGGGGGTTTATGCGCCTTGGACCACAGCGACTCACATTGATGCATTACATGCATCGTAAGGTGGTCGTGTTTCCACGTTGTACCCGATGATGGGTGCATGGTCTCGGTCTGCTGTCCACTGGGGAGTAAAAGTGGGAGGAGGTTTGAAGATGTGATCATCAAAGGGAAGCCCTGGTTCAGTCATGTTTGGCCTCAGTGGAAACCACACATTCAAGCAGATTCATCCCTGCCCCTGACATGTGTCATATTAGCCTTACCAGATTTGTAAAATGAAGATAGAAACAGTGTGTCTGTCATGTACAATATGTTCTTTTTCTTTTGATTTTACAGCACAGCAGCTTGGCAGATACAACACATGAACCATGTATATCAAAGTCCTTCTGGACACTGTATAGGTTGGTTGGCAGGGGTAGCTGTGCGTGTTTTTGTATAGTAATTTAGCTTCTAGGCGATGCAAAAGAAGCCTGTGCTGCTCACTGCATTGTGTGTCAAAGAGGTCACCTCACTCTACACTGCGGTATAAACTCCAGGGTCCGATGTGAACTGGAAACGGGGTGGAGAACGCGACCCCTTCATAAGTGAGAGTTGTGGTAAAAGCTGCTGTATCCATAAAAGGTTTAATTGTTGTTAATCTTCAGCCCAAACCAAAAAATAAAGGCCCCTCTGGGTAGACAAACACGCGCCACCACTGCTACAGTGACACGGTCATAAGACACTCGCGCACCCCTCCACGTCGTCACTTTGTTGAAATCTTAGCGTTAGCTACAGTAGGTAGCTAATGGAGGCGAATGGTTGGTCTTAAGTGAGCAAAAACACAGTTATGTACTGGTCTCTGTTTTCGCTTGGGGGTGGAAAGCTGGGCAGGAGGTTCGAGACAAGGAAAGACGGACAAAGAGACATATTCATTGAGATAATACTGAAAATTTAGTAGACAAACTTATATAACATAGATCTACCTTGAAATATACTATCATATATATTTAGATATTCTATCTTTTTTTTTTAATGAAATAAATATATCCATAGATACTCTTCTTTTTTCAAAACAGACCGACTTTACAATTGCAGAGACGCAACAACACAATGGATAGACGTGAGGAAAAAGAGGCTCTGCGCTCACACCGCTAGCAGCTGCTGGTGCTCGACTGGTGCTACGCGCGCTAACTGGCTAGCTAGCGCGCGTAGGTGAGGCGGACGAACACAAGCGTTTTTTAAATGGGAAACTTCATCTAATCTGTGTGTCTCAGAGGTTGTTGGTTCTACGAGCAGCACACTTGAGGTGCTGGCGGTGTGATCGCACAGAAACGTCTAATCAACGCTGTTACGGCTTTCATTGAAAGTTGTATAAGCTGTTGATTGACAATTGTGATAAGCAACGCAATGAAATGCTTAAAGTTGTTTAAGAAAGTTGTCTAGAATTTGCCTGTTGATTGAATATGAGGGAATATGTGTTTTGACACGTAACTGTCATATCCAATGGTCATGTGATGAGAAACATCATCTCCAAAATATTATGATGAGAAACGACAATTTTCTGTAACACTACCCACCGCCACACACACACACGCACATATCTATATATATATTTGATTAATACATATATAGATTTTTTTCTGAAAGAAAGGCAGACTTTGTACAACACGTTTACGTTTAAAACTCAATTTCTCTTTTAGTTTTTCTCAGCTGAAGTAAATTGTGGCTCAGATGCAGATTCAGGCAAACAAGAGCTGACGAGACCCATGTGTGGATGGAGGCGTGGCGACTCATCACTAAGCCCCACTGATGGGTCCTGATGATCATCTCCATGTTGATGGATGTAAGTAGCTCTAGCTAAGTGCTCGACATCGGACTGTAACTGCTGGTGTCAGCTCGGTTATGGATTAAAAAGCTATAGCTCTTGATTGAACATTTACAAGGTGAGAAATACCCCCAAAAAATAGAAATCTCACAGGAGGCGCAACCTTGTCTACCAGGCACCATCTCTTACACCCTCCTTCAGAACGTCGCTCATCTGCTAGCTGGCCTCCAACATTAGCATAGTCTCTTTGACATCAAAACGGTACTGGCACCAGATTGAATTCTTCACCGATCCAATTCCGCCCTGTCCGGTTATACTGTCTTGAGGGTAAACCCAAGACATGTTGGGTAAAGTAAATAACTTCATATTCATACTTTATACAAAAGGTATGGCAGGAAAAAAATCTGTGAAGGTCTAAAAATATGTATTTCCCTGCAATCTTTCGCCTTCTCTCACCAGAACTGTGTAGCACCACCATGTTAGAGACACATCCTCTACTCACACCTGGGTTGGTTGGTTTCTCCGATGTGATCTAGTCCTGGCACTAATTGGACGACTTGCATGAGGAAACCAACAAAACTCAAAACTGTAACCAATTCCAGATCTAATTCGTCACCAACCCAATTAGACGATATAAATGCTAAATTAGCATACCGTTATGTGAAATGAACCAGAGTGATTTCATTGTCCATCTCTCAAACAGACACAAGCACAAACCATCAAAAGTGCTACAAATTCCACACTCAAAGTGTCTGAGTTGTTGTTGCAGCGCACTTGATTGTGGCTGACTTTACATTCGATCAAATACAGGGAAAAGAAAATGAATAGCTTAGCTTTCCATTGACGCAGTTAGGTAGTTGAGAGAAGGTTTCGTGTGCAGCTTAAGTAGTATGGCACAGTGTTTACATTGTATTAGACGTAATACATGTCTTGATATATAGTACACAATTAATACCAACAACAACTACAACACAGAAGTAAAAAGAAAGGTTTTTGCATGAACAGAGGGTGAATAATGTTTTGCTCAAAAAAGAGAAGATGTATTGGATAGTGTGGATGCCCTTTCATGTCCGTGTGTGTGTTTGTGTATGTGCGTATTTGAATGTGCACATATTTGAGAGATGATGGAATACTCTGCAAGATAAAAGTAAAGACAGCAGCTAAGGTTGTACAGATTGATTTGAGCTCTACTTAAGTTTGGCACTCAGCTTTTCATTAAGCCAGTAGAATATCAGTCACAGTCGACTTACCCTGTTGTCAAGAATACAAACACAGAAAAGCACAGACACAGACCAACCACATCGAGGAGAGGAGCAGAGAGGGCAGGACAGCAGAAGAGAAGACAAGAGAGACAAAGACACAGCCACTTAAATTAGGTTACGAAGGAGGTAAAGAAGATCGAGAACGAGAAAGAGAACGTAAATAAGGGGGCAAGGGAGCGAAAGAAGTGGAGTAGAAAAAAAGAGAAGACAACAGGAGAGGGTGCATGGATCACACAGGAGACAAGGTACTCATCAGCCTCCTCTCCCTGTCAACATGATGGTTTTCATCATACACAAAAAAGGGGCCTTGGGTGGGCGTCACAGTTCTGCGGGGATGTAAACAGTTTGTTAAGGAAAAATGACAATAGGGGAAAGCCATTTCTTAAGGGAAAAATATAAGAACACTGTTCTGCGATAAAGGCTTCTGAGAGCAGCAGGCATACAGTACTACAAAGTTCCTGAGCCCTCAGTGAGCAAGTACTGCTCGGCTTCAACCTCCAAAGCCCTTTACGTTCGGAGCAAAGGAGTCCTCTTCAGTTGTCCCACTCTTGCAGTCTGCTTTTAGTGTAATGGATAATAACCCTGTTCGGGATGCAAGTTGCTGCTGTGGTTTGTAGTCATTCACATACTGAGAGGGATGAAAGGAAATAACAGCAAGCACACCATTGCTTCTGTTTCCCTTTGACCTAGCCCATAGGGTTTGTTTGGCTTTATGGTTTGTTTGTTTGTGCAGAACTTTAGGAAAAGGCTCAGTGCGTTTACTCTACTGACTCAGCCCTGCAGAGCGTCCTTATGACTTTTGATACCTTCAGACCTCGCTCTCCACGCTGGAGAAATGGGCCGAACCCCTTCTTGAGCAAAGGCTCGTGGCTTTGAGGGGTAAGTGAGGAGACTGAGGGAACCTCTGCGGTTGGGGCACAGAGCGCAACCTCTGGTACTGTAGTTTAGCACTTGCTGAAGCCATGGAGGAGGGCTGCGGTGCCCCAGGAGTGGATGAGACCACAGAGGGGGAGGATACAGAGGAGGAGGAGGTAGGTGGAGGAACATGGCTGGGATGAGACAAAGATGGAGGAGCTGGAAGGGCAGGGAGTTGGGGCGGCAAGCTTGCTATGAGGCTCGGGGGTGGGGATGATTGCCGTCCTCGATCTCTATCGGTTCTTTGTGTTCGCTGCTGTATACTGAGGTTTGACTGGCTGCCCGATTTGGGTGGATTCTGTGAGCGCTCGGGTTTGGAGGAGGATGAGGAGTCATGTTTTGGCTTCAGTGGACCTCGGTGGTACAGCTCTTCCTGGCTTCGGGAGCTTTCGCGGGGCCACTTGGAGGGGTGGGGTTGTGAACGGTGTCGCGGAGAATGACACGAGGAACAAGCGGCACGACCTTTCCCCTTGTTCTTTGATTTCCGTTTACTCTTCTTTTCATCCTGTATGTGGAGTTTGTCGACTGACCAGTATCGTCGAGGAGGTGGCGGCGTAAGTGGAGTGGGAGGCCAGCGTGATCCTGATCCCCACACTCTCTTTCTTGCATCCCCTCCAACGCCGTCACCTCCTCCTCCAACAGACCCCCATCCACTTTCTGCTGTCCCCCACCTGTCCCCCCGCTCCAGGAACAGGTCATCTCTACTGGTGATGCTGCCGGTTTTTTCCCTTGAAGGGTAGGTGCTGAAAAACCAACCACCCCCACCGATCCCTCCTACGGACCTGCCTTCATGATCCTCCCAATACCTCTCAAACTTCCCAAACTCTCCTGAGGAGCCATCATCATCAGAATATATCCCAACAACCTTATCACGTTCCCGCTCTTCATCTGACATAGTCCTTACTCCTCCACGCCTCTTTCCATGGTCTGCTTTTCTCCTCTCCATCTCAGAATCTTCTTCCTCACCCTCTGCTCCGGACTCCCACTCGTGGAAAGACAGCCCCTCCTTGGAGTGCATCTGAGCTCTTCCATCCCGCCCCAGCAATGGCCTCCTCTCTCTCTCTACTGCTACAGTTCCCCGCTCTGAACTTTTACTCTTCCTCCGTTTAGAGGAGACAGGCAACAAGGGTAGAAAGGCAGATGGAATGGTGTCGGAGGACGTGTTGACTCCTCCCCAGAACTTGACAGATGTCGAAGGCTTTCCGCTAGAGTCAGGAAGGTGCTTGCTGTTTCTTCTCCTGTTTTGTGTTTCTTTCCCTCTGATTTCCTCCCCATCATCCCTCTCTTTCTCTTCTCCCTTCATCTCTTCACCTGGTATGTTCCATCCAAAGCTTCGGATTGAACTTTCACTCTTTTTCCGAAACGACTCTCGCCTCAGGCCTGGGTATGATGGGTAATCTGGTGTCCCTGATTTGAGTTCCTCTCTTTTGTCAGCATCCCCTCCCTCCTGCTCTGACCGCTTTTGGTCTCTCTTTTTCATCTTATCCTCTTTCTTCCTCTTCTTTGCTTTGCGCCGTTTTCGCTCCCTTTCTCTTTCCCTTTCCTCCCTCTTCTTCTTCTTCCTGCCTTTCTTCCTCCTCTTGCTGTCACGTTCCCTCTCTTTGTGATGTCTCTTTTCCTCTTTAGCTACTCCTCCATCCCCCCGTTTTCTTCCCCCTTCCCGGCCTCGCTCTCTGTCCCCCCATGATGCCCACCACTCCTGTAATTGTACCAGCTGGCTGCCTGTTCTCTCTCTGCCATGATCCCTCTGGAGACGTGGCTTCCGGGGCGGAACTGGTGGAGGTGGTGGGCTGCACGGCAGCGAGCGTGATGACATGCGACGGGAACGGATCTTCTTCTGTGTTCCCAGGAGGAGGCTGGACTCCTCTGTCAGCAGATCTGAATCATAATCGTCGTCCAACGTTAAATCCCGGTCGCCTGCCCGATACCGGAAACTCAGCGAAGAGTTGCAGGAGCTGTCACTGGAGCAAGAAGAGGGGGAATTTGATCTCGACTGTGAGACAGAGGATGAAGAAGAAGATGATGTTGATGAAGTGGAAGAGGAAGAGGACGAGGCACTGGAGCAGGAGGAGTAGATACGGCACAGGGAGGAATGAGTGGTGGGAGTGTGGGTAGGAGAAGAGAGTGGGACAGGCAGAGGTGGTGGAGGACGTCGCCCTCTCCTTCCACCTCCATCGCTGGCTCCATACCTCCCACCTCCTCTTCTACCCAGAGGGAGTATATTCTCATAGAGGGGACCTCCTGAGTTTTTTCTCTTTGCCTGAGCTAGGCTTCCTCGTCGCCAGAAAGGAGGCCTTCGTGGCGAAGATAGGAGCGTTGGAGGTGGCTTTGGGATTAAGTGCCATGGTCCTAGTTGGGAGCCTTTAGGAGGCATCCGCGGCATCCCTGAGGCTTTGTATCCTCTAGGATTGGCTTTGGGAGTCTGCTGGGGGCCTGCCGCTTGCAGTTCAGAGTTAACTCCCAGCCCCTCTGGATCTATAGGACCATAATAGCGCTTATATTCGTCTAGCACTGTGTCACCTCCTCCCCCAGCTCCAACTGCCACTCCGCTCTGCAGGCCCCAGTGCTGTCCAAGGTTCAGCTGATACTGTGGGGCCTGAAGTTCAGTAATCCCTCCTGCGATCCCCCCAACACCCACTCCCCCACCGCTTCCTCCGCTAATGACCTTCTCTGGCTTTGACCTGTTCCAGCGATCGACCACGGCAAGTCTTCGGTCATGGCGAGGCAAGAAGGTGGAGCAGGGCATGGGGCCTTCGAGCAAAGGGCTGTTTGAGGGTCCCAGAGCCATTGCAGAGTGCCCTGTAGTTGGCGGCGACCCGGGTAGCATGGTGGTGTAGGTCGGCCCCTGCTGCTGTTGATGGTGGTGCTTCTGATGCTGTTGAACCATGGCGATGGCGGTCGTGTTATTTATTGTGGAGGTAACAAGATGTTGTTGGGCTGCAGTGGCCATGCCGGTCATGGCGTGGTACTGGGGCAAAGAGCTACCTCCTGGTGCTGTCTCGTCCTCAAACTTGCAGCAACTATACATCCCCTGGGTGGAGCGATAAAAGAGAAATTGCAATTAGACCAGCAGGCGGCCAAGTTTGACAGGGAGGAAGTGAGTGTGAGACAGTGAGACACTGAGACGACCGGCGTGTCACATTTTGGGAGGGAAACCTACATTGATTCGACACTTAACCAAACCGTTGGAAAGCAAACTACTGGTGTCATTGTTCCAGCGGTTTTCAACCAGACCATTTTTTCTTAGATTTGATATTTCTAACAAACCACCAGCTGCTATGAAACCTACAAAGAGAAACCAATAACCACATCCTTTTTCTGAATAGCTTAGCTTCCCCACAAATCACATGACTAATGCCTAAACAAACATGGCTTTGCAAGTTAGTTTGTTTTAAGAAAAGCTTGTTTGTTTGTTGATTGACCTCACTGAGGATCCAGTTAAACCTGCGAAATTAAGAAGGGATTTAAATTTGGCTGGCTTAAAAGTATGAGTTATGATATATCCACTATCCACCCGACTTTAGTCTTCACCCAGAACATCACACAAACAACTGTGTAAATGTGTTGGTTTAACACTTAGACAGAGGAAAATATCTTTATTCTGTTGTCTCTCACTATGCTGGCAAATTGCTTTAGGTGGTTTCCTTCTGCGTCTGTTTCTCTGTCTGCAAACAGACAGCAGAGAGTTTGGAAAAACTCTGGATTGAGTTTACCAAGATGTTAATTTCACACTATCAAGCAAAACAAAGCTTTCAGTACACAAAATATAAATTTAGCTTGAATAGGGGCTCGTTTTTTCTCCAAGGGGTTTAGATCTTCTGCAGAAGACTCAAAACAATCTGATAAAGCAAACCTAACCAAACCTATTTGGTTGCTGGAATGAAAAACTGATGCTAAATATTAAAAGAATACGCTTTCCTCCCAGCTGCTAGGTGGCTTACTTAACCAGAACACAACAAAGAAAACGAAAATAGAACTTCTTCCGTTCTATTTTCACAGTAAATATTATACACAAGGAACCTTAAAGCAGTGCATGAAAGTAAATCAAACCTGTTCTCGCTCAGAACGGATGACGCTCGGTTAGTAATTCAAACCTTTTTCAAACCTTAACCAGTTACTTTAGACTAAAACGCAAACATGAATTTATCCTACATAATTTTGAAATACAGCCCTATACGTCTTAAGTTAAAGGTCACTGACCAAAGGGCGGTTCTTATCAGTTAATCTTAAATATCCCAAATATTATATTGAAAAAATAATTAATGTTGTTCTGATGTAAATATTACATATTCTCGCTCCACATATAACTGTTACATCCGCTGAAATGAAAATGTCCTTTACACTTTAAATGTGTCTTGGTGTTATTACTTTAAGGCACTTGAAATCGCTCACTTGCTTTTAATGAACTGCTCTCAACGTCCGTGATAAGAACCAGTCTGTCTTTTTTATATCTCTGCAGCCACATCCAACCATGTTTGACATTAATAAAAGATGAAGTGGAAGAGCCAGTGTGTAAATTCCTCATGTCATTTTTTTAAAATGTGAAACCCCAAGGAGAATAAATTAGTTATACAAGACATGCAAGGCTACTTCTACTGTTTCTCGCCTACCTTTGTATATTTTAAGCTCCCTGAAGATAGAAGCGGCTAACCGAGCAGCCCCGTGGAGAGCCTTGTAAATCACCGAGACTCTATTATTCTTCATACCTGAAGATGATCTATAATATCCCGCGATATCGGTCACATCTTAATGACAAAATGTGTGGGGCCTTGTGTAAATCTCGGTTCCCCACGGGACACAGATCCGATGGAGGGACGTAATAATGGCCCTTCCGGACACATGAATCAGCCGTCCCGGTGGCAGAAGTGCTATCTCAGTCTCCAGAGCGCGGGGCGCAGCGCACTGTGAAATTGAAACTCGGGTGAGTCACTGATTGGGTCAACGCAAGAAGCTATGAAGCAAGCGCGGAATAGATCGTGGAAGATACGAGTTAACTGCTCATTGAACTGATGGTTTTATTCTTAAAATGACGATTTCCGCAGAGTCGAGTTTGCTGGTGCAAGAACATTTGATGTAAACCGCAACGTGCACGGTTGTCAAAGCAGTAATGGTATCTAACAGGCAGGAGGCGATGGTGACGTCCCCGTGTCTTCTCTCTGTGAAGCTCCTCCTCCCTTCTGCTGCTGTGCTCTCTTCGGTTCCTTCTGGCCTCTCCTGAACCCCTGCTGTAGTCCACCACCTCTGCCTCCACCCCCTTACACTTGTCTTCTCATCTCAAAACCTTTCCTTATTCCGCAATTTCATCCAGTGCCTTACCTAATTACATCCCCGTTCCTCTCAACCCTCCTGCCTTTGCTCCTGAAAGTCTTTCTCAGGACTTTTCTAAATATTTCCAGATCCTCAGTGTGAACTTAGAGAAACTCTATTGGCTCTTAAAGAAGTGACCTTTCTGTGTGACTCGGAGGAGAAACACCATTGATGTTTTTCTCTTTGGTTTTCCCTCCTTGTGCCTTTGCTCGGTGCCAGAAACAAGTACCTTCCAAATCCAAACCTTGATTTTATTTGAAAACTGTGCGTTACTTTGGGCGGAGACGGGAGCCGTTTACCTGCAGCTTTCGTAAATACTAGGGGTGGGGGGAAAAAATCGATTCTTCAATTTCTCTCGATTCTCTCTAGAACGATTCGGTCGCGATTCAGAAAAGTTAATAATCGTAATTAAAAAAAAAGAAAAAGTCCGTCTCGCGCGATATTTGCTCCCTCGAGAAGCGTGAACTTCCTCGCTCGCGAGGTTAGTCTCTGCTCGCGCTCGAAGGTGTTTTCTACGCGCTCGCTGATTTTCTTTCTGACAGTAAGGGGGCGGAGCCAGTCACCACGGTCTCTACACCTGATGGTAACCGTAGTGGACCGTAGACGACAACCAGCTACAACCATCATTTACCATCATTACCGGCGCATTAAGAGCAATGCGTCCAGCTCGCAGACCGGTCCGTCAGTCTGAATCTGAGTATCTAATAACTTTACCGAACTATGGAGGAGCCTGCGCACATCTTACCTCATTATTTACATTTTCCAAAAAGTCGATCCGTATTGAAAGTTGGGAAGATATTCACAGATTTGGACTTTTTTCCGGTATTTTACGGATACGGACCGGTCTGAGACTAAGAGCAGCTTTTTCTTCATTTAAAATAAAAATGTTTAATTTTTTTTCACATGGGGTACTTCCATATTGTGTTGAAATGCGAGCTGCGTTGGTTCTATCGTTGATAGAAAATCATATTTGTGACAAAGATTTTTTTTTCTCTTATAAAAAATTAGAGAATCTGTTGATTTTATTTAATTATCAAACAAAGTAGGAAGTGATTCGCAACCTCTGAGTAGCAAACTCAGATTTGAGAAAATTTAGAAAATCGAGATGCATTGATACTCGTTTTATCAGTTTAGAATCGATAATCGGTTTAGAATCGAATCGTTGACCTCTGAATCGTAATCGAGTCGAATCGTGAGGTGCCAAGAGATTCCCACCCCTAGTAAATAGGATGCAGGTCGAAGTATCACAGCTGATACAGCTGTCCATCTAGGCATACAATTTACACCTGGGCTTTGCTGTGTTCACCCCTAGTCAGACAATGAACGGATGTGATGTGTTTTGTGGGAGCATGCGAAGCCTTTGCCGCCTCACCCTGCTGAGGGCCAGGAGGAAGTCCATCCCCCCGGATCGCTTCACACAGTGACGTAATTTCCAGTAAACCAGATGCTCCCAGGCAAACACCAGGAGGCTGAGACCCATGGCCACCAGCAGCATGTAGAAGACGCCCGCCATGTTGTCTATGTCCAGCTTACTGCTCATCACCTGGGGGGCAGAAGGGAAGGACGTGGGGGGGGCGACAGGAAATCTCTTTTGAATTAATAATTCTGATTCATTTGTTTAACACCAAATAACCCGTAAACAAATCCATATTGATATTGATCCAAACCCACAACAAGAAGAATTAGTTGGGTTTGGAAGCAAAACCAAACGAAGCGACAGATAGTTTCTCTCTGTAGGTGTCACGGTGTGGTTCACTTCCTGTCTTATTTTGTCGTTTTCTGCCACTCGTGTCCCCGGGTAACTTCACTTCCTGCCTTGTCTCGTCATCCCCTGTGTTCGTCTAATAGTTTCCACCTGTGTTCCAATCACCTGCACCTCCCTTGTGTATTTAAGCCATGTGTCTCCTGTGTCACTTGTCGCGTCATTGTCTCTAGCCACGCATGTCCTGTCTTTGTCTTGGATACCCATAGTTCATGCCTGTGTGTTTTTGCCCCCTTGGATTTTTGACCATTGACTATTAAAGTCCTTTGTGTTCCTGTTGAACTCTGCGTCTGAGTCCTGCCTTCCACCAGCACCCCTGACAGAATGACGCGACCAAGAAAGGACTCCGCAGAGTTTTTTCCCCTGGACGAGTTCAGGGGAACCCGTCTGGCAATGGGCGGTCCACGGAGTCTCCAGCGGGCTGCTGGTAATGGGGGAACGGTCCTCCCGGGGGTTCCAGCTGGGTACTTGTACTACTCCGTCTCCCCATCTGGAGCCCTCACTAGGCATCTGGGTCACCATCCGCCGCCTACCACATGGTCCCCAGAGGAGGAGGCCATTTCGTGGTCGTCCGGCGGCGATTCTCATTGGGAGCGGGTAATGGACCTTGCGGTCCGACTCCAGGCCACCTATGCTCCCCACGCTCGGCCGCAGCGCACTATGTCCAGCGCTGGGCCGCAGCGACGTCCCGACCCCGCTCGGTCGCAGCGCAAGATGTCCCGCGCTGGGCCGCAGCAGATTCCCGTCCCGGCCTCCCGACCCAAGCCCATGACCCCCGAGCCAGTGCCACGATCCATGTCCCCGACCCCCGAGCCAGTGCCACGATCCATGTCCCCGACCCCCGAGCCAGTGCCACGATCCATGTCCCCGACCCCCGAGCCAGTGCCACGATCCATGTCCCCGACCCCCGAGCCAGTGCCACGATCCATGCCCCCGGTACCAGCACCACGTTCCATGCCCCCGACCCGACCAGTTCCGGCGCCACGTTCCATGCCCCCGACCCGACCAGTTCCGGCGCCACGTTCCATGCCCCCGACCCGACCAGTTCCGGCGCCACGCTCCATGCCCCCGACCCGACCAGTTCCGGCGCCACGCTCCATGCCCCCGACCCGACCAGTTCCGGCGCCACGCTCCATGCCCCCGACTCGGCCAGTCCCCGCTCCGAGACTCTCAGCCATGACCCCGACGCCCCCAGTCCCCGCTCCGAGACTCAGGCTCCCTCCCTCCCATCCCATGGTCCTCTCCCACCCTCCCGTTGGTGATTTGAGGGCCGTCTGGGATCCGGCCCTTGAGGGGGGGGCTATGGGGTGGGTTATGGGGGGGGCTGAGCCGCCGCCGACTGCGGAGGTGTTCCGTGTCCCCGAGCTGGAGCCGACTACGGAGGTGTTCCCTGTCCCCGAGCTGGAGCCGACTACGGAGGTGTTCCGTGTCCCCGAGCTGGAGCCGACTACGGAGGTGTTCCCTGTCCCCGAGCTGGAGCCGACTACGGAGGTGTTCCCTGTCCCCGAGCTGGAGCCGACTACGGAGGTGTTCCCTGTCCCCGAGCTGGAGCCGACTACGGAGGTGTTCCCTGTCCCCGAGCTGGAGCCGACTACGGAGGTGTTCCCTGTCCCCGAGCTGGAGCCGACTACGGAGGTGTTCCCTGTCCCCGAGCTGGAGCCGACTACGGAGGTGTTCCCTGTCCCCGAGCTGGAGCCGACTACGGAGGTGTTCCCTGTCCCCGAGCTGGAGCCGACTACGGAGGTGTTCCCTGTCCCCGAGCTGGAGCCGACTACGGAGGTGTTCCCTGTCCCCGAGCTGGAGCCGACGGCGACAACCGCGGAGGTGTTCCGTGTCCCCGAGCTGCCGCCGCCGACAACCGCGGAGGTGTTCCGTGTCCCCGAGCTGCCGCCGCCGACAACCGCGGAGGTGTTCCGTGTCCCCGAGCTGCCGCCGCCGACAACCGCGGAGGTGTTCCGTGTCCCCGAGCTGCCGCCGCCGACAACCGCGGAGGTGTTCCGTGTCCCCGAGCTGCCGCCGCCGACAACCGCGGAGGTGTTCCGTGTCCCCGAGCTGCCGCCGCCGACAACCGCGGAGGTGTTCCGTGTCCCCGAGCTGCCGCCGCCGACCCCGGAGGTTTCCCGTGTCCCCGAGCCTGCCATTCTAGAGACGTTCCGTGCCCTGCAGTCGACGCTCCGGAGCCGGCTTGGTGACCACCCGCCGGGCCGACCCCCAGAGGCTCCCCGCTCGTCTGGCCACCCGCCGGGCCGACCCCCAGAGGCTCCCCGCTCGTCTGGCCACCCGCCGGGCCGACCCCCAGAGGCTCCCCGCTCGTCTGGCCACCCGCCGGGCCGCCCGCCAGAGTTTCCCGGGTGGTCCGACCAACGTCTCTGGTTTCCCTCCCCCCCACCCCTTGTTTTGCTCTAGTGTGAGCCGCCTGGAAGTCGGTCCTTGAGGGGGGGGTACTGTCACGGTGTGGTTCACTTCCTGTCTTATTTTGTCGTTTTCTGCCACTCGTGTCCCCGGGTAACTTCACTTCCTGCCTTGTCTCGTCATCCCCTGTGTTCGTCTAATAGTTTCCACCTG
Organism: Gasterosteus aculeatus; assembly: GCF_964276395.1. Lineage (NCBI taxonomy): Eukaryota > Metazoa > Chordata > Actinopteri > Perciformes > Gasterosteidae > Gasterosteus > Gasterosteus aculeatus. The sequence goes on along the minus strand of NC_135697.1, from coordinate 17,032,794 downwards.
TGTTCCAATCACCTGCACCTCCCTTGTGTATTTAAGCCATGTGTCTCCTGTGTCACTTGTCGCGTCATTGTCTCTAGCCACGCATGTCCTGTCTTTGTCTTGGATACCCATAGTTCATGCCTGTGTGTTTTTGCCCCCTTGGATTTTTGACCATTGACTATTAAAGTCCTTTGTGTTCCTGTTGAACTCTGCGTCTGAGTCCTGCCTTCCACCAGCACCCCTGACAGTAGGATCTGTTGCTGCTACACGCATCCAGTCCTTCCACATTCAGTTCATTCTGGAAACAGGGTGGATGTTGGAAACAAAGAGAAAGGGAATAAGATATCATACCTCGATCTTATCATTGTGGCAGATACCGGACAGCCAGAGACGCTCCAACATATCAATCTCGTCTGCAACACAATGGAGAGGAAAAGACCACGTCAGAATCAGGAGATGCTGAAAGAAAGTCCCATGAAAGGGAGAGTAAGATACAGGCCGAAAATAAAATGAAAAAAGAGCAATTAAGGGGGAAGAGAGATATCGGAGGAGAAAGAGTTAAAACAGTACAGCGCGAGAAAAGGAGATTAAAGGGAAACATGTTTTAAGGGGATTATTGCCCCTTTGTTGTGAGAGCAAGGTGTTTGATCCCCGAGAGAGAAGGAAGGAGCAAAGGAAGGAGCAAAGGAAGGAGAGAAGAAGGAGAACGCACAAGAAAAGAGGAGGACGGATGATGAAATGCAGCCCGAGTGGAGAGAAATGAGCAGAGAGTCAAAGCGTTTTTGCTTAATGTTAAAAATAGAGGCAAGACGGATGTGTGTGAGCAAAACCAAAAAAGGATCACCTGCAACTCATAAACTGAATTAAAATGATTGCTTATACTATAAAGTAAGCAATAATTAATGAAGTGCATCAATGTACTGTGTTGCAGATGTTTTACAAATTACACAGAAATATAAATTAGACCACCTGGGGAGGAGCTAAAGTAGTGTTTTAAAAAGAGGCCATTTGAAGAGAAAGTCATCATTTTGAACAGAGAGCCGTCAGGCGGCGACAGGAAGTAGGCGAAGCCCTTTGAAGCAGGTCGCGGATCGGCGAGCTCGCCGAGGGCAGAGATGAAAGAACGCACACCAGCGCTTCCTGCTCAAACTGTCACAGCCACACACACATAATCTGAGCTGCAGCGCAACGGGACCCTCAGCGCCGGCCATCAGCGCTTTAATCAAAAAAAAATGAGGCAGCTGGAAGAAAGAAGAAGGATCAAATGTGCAAAGAGACTCGTGCAGACGGATGTGCACCAACACGCTCTGTAGCTGTCACAGTCAAAAGGAAGTTCCCATTCCCAAGGCTCACAGTGTTCATCACCCTCGGGTTAATTAACGCAGCCCGGAAAGCTCCGCCTCACAGATCGGACCACCGAGACGACCGAAGCGTCCGATCCGCTCAAACAAAACACAAACCTCGCTCCGACAGGACTCTCCTTTCACCCCCGGCAGTCTCGTGTGACAATTCAGACGTTCCTTGACAGCCGAATTAAACCCGGCTCAGCTCCATCGACCCGGCCTGCTCTCGGGTCCCGGCCGAGGGGCCGACGCGCGTGTGCGCTGCCACAATCAAATCCATGGAGTTAGCGCTGAGCCTCATCTCGCCGCGGAAGCCTCAATCGTGGCGATCTGCGGCGCATTAAGCTAAGGGAGGAGCCTTCACCAACGAGAGATGGCGGACGGGTTGTACCCCCCCTGTGCATGGCCCTTTACAAATAAGAACGGAAGACGTGCCAGAGCTTCAAATTCACTTCACGTTGTGTTTCATTTCCGTTTAGTTCCAAATGAATCTCCTCATCTGGCTCCTTCCTTCTTCCCCCCGTCCCCCCGCATTAGTCTCTTCACAGAGAGAGGCGTCCGTATGGGCAGATTTGGGGTCAAAGGTCAGACCACGTCTACTGTGGGTGCAAGAACAAAGCTTTGTTGGTTTTATTTTTCATTTTCTTGGAGTTTCTAATTGTGGTGATGTTGCGTATCTTGTTCATCCTTTTACTGATGTAAAAGAATGACATCATCGGCAAAAAGGCTAATTGTCCCACAAATGGTGCCTGGTATACAAGCAGCGTGTCTCCATTCCAGTTTCATAACATCAATTCCGAATATGTTGCTGGGTGCAAGTTTTCACTGTACTGAAAAGTGCTTCTGTCTTACCGGAGCGAGCGTGTTAAATAAAACAATAGTTTTTTGGTTCTTCAATTTCACATTTGAATAAATCTTTCCCCCCGTATTTACATTACATTTCATCTTCAGTTTAGTTCAAACAAAGCAACAGTGAACTTTTCAGAGGAAAAGACAGAAAGTCGTCTCCGCTTGTTGCCACAGCTTCTTTGTGAGTGACAGAAGTGAATTAACGTCTCTGCCGACGCGAGATCGCACGTTTCCTTCGAGTCTCAAACAAATTGCTTTGGGCAAACTGAAGGTGTTTTTTCGGCAGCACACCTGTGAGGGGACAGACGTCGATGATTGGACGAGCGGGTGGAGGGACACGTCCGCGGAGCCGTGCAGTCGGTGTGTGTTGGTGGGAGGCGGAGAAGTTTTAAAGATCTTTGCTGTATCCGCATCCACAAAGTAGTCAGAGCGCCTCCGAGAGAGAAACAACACGTTTGAATCCCATTCCAGCGCCTGTTTCACGATGAGCTCGTTTGTTTTTAGATTTTCATCCCCACATGATTCGTGGATTTTGTTTGACTTTGGAATTTAATAAAACATGAGGAGAACATTGCAGGTTCAGGACAATATCTGCAAACCCTATTCCCAGTCTATGAAATTAAAATCAACATCAGGGCCTCTGACGACGCAGCTTCCCGTGGGCGAGCCGCGCCGGCCTCCGTCCTCAGCGCAAAAGCCTGCATGCGAGCCGCTGTGGGATCTGAGTCCGGGAGCAACGTCAGCCGACGCTGCTGCTGCTGCAACCGGGCCACTTCGCAGGACTTTGAAAAGGTTTCCTTTGTCTAAGTGTGGCTGCGCGCTTCCGTTTAATATGTCGTACTTTGAACCGTGTTGTATGATGGAGAAGATGAGACGCTGCATGACGCCTCTTTGTTTCTGTGATGCTCTAAGATGCTCCATGAGTCTGAGACACTACGTGTTGCTCTCTTGCCTCCATCAGCTCTCCTCAGCTTCACGCTGATCAAGTCAAGGCCACAACTGTGGCGTGCGTGTGTTGCGTGTGCGTGTGCGTGTGTTGCCCTGTGCGTGTGCCGTGGAGTCCACAGACTACATTGCTGCTGAGCTGATTCACTTCCCCCAGGCTGCACGTCTTCCACCCCATCGGCTGTCGTTTGCAATGAGAGTTCGATTTGCCAAAACTCCCCCTGGTTCGTTGTGTTACATCCTCAACCTCCGACCCTTCACTTACTCGTCGCTGTGTGGGGTTACATCGTTAGTCCACCAACACGACAAAAACCTGATCAACGCAATAAGAGCATCGTTCATCCGGATGTAATACAAAATATAAGAGGGAGAAAGCTGAAAGCTGAAAGAATATTTGCCTCCAATTTCCCATTTTCCAGTTTCAACGTTTTCCTTCTCCCGTCGCCCTCCAGCGCTCGCTGCACCGGGGGGGGCCCGCTGGCACGGAGGCGTCCTCCACCCGCGCTCTCCAGCTAGCTGATGGCAGTCGGGCTACGTCTGTACCCAGAGGAGACGGTTTGGTGACAGACCAACTCTTTCATTTCAAAAGCCAAATGAAGGTTTCATGCAGAGCGACCACGGACCTGCTGAGGGCCAGAGTGGACGCGCGCGCTTGGCCAGTTGAAGGAAATGAAGGAGTTAAAAAACGTTCCTGGTAGAACGTTCCCTCTCGTCTGGACTTTGGGGAGAATCGCTGTGAGGAGTGCATGCCAGGGCCTGCCCCCCCCCGAGGGAAATGGCGTCATGGATACTCCTGAACATGTTATCCACAGTCTGGAGAAGATGCTGCACTGAGGTGGAACGATATGTACCAGCTCAGGCAACCAGGAGAAGGTCAGAGAGCGAACGGTTCCTCGTTGGTGCAGAAAAGCACGACTACCAGTGATGCTGCAGGTCATAACCCACCAGGAACCCCTCGTGTTAAACTTGTAGAGCAGAAGTGATGGAGAGAGAGACGTGTGTGTGATGAGCCACTCAGTGTGTGTGTGTGTGTGTGTGTCATATGACAGCTTTAGGATCACACTTCCTCTGCTCTTCCCTTCTGCTCTCCTTGGCTTTGACCTTCCAGTATCGATCCCTCCCAACGCTCTTAAAACCTTCCTGTCTTTCATTCCTCAACTGCCTCAACCTCAAAAAAACGCTCACGTCCAACAACATAAAAACATCCCGTCTAATTACTGAAAGAGGGGCAATTAATAACTGCAGGATGTCTGTTCTGTGACCGCTGTTCTCCTGCTGATGAGGAGGCAGCAGGGAGCAACAGTTCAGAACGCGGCGACTATGAAATGCTCCCCTCCCCCCTCCCCCCCCAGCCTTACCGTCTCCCACCAGCTGCAGCAGCGCCAGGTCCAGGGGCCGCTTCCAGCGGGAGTTCTTGTGCAGGGCGATGCCGTAGCCCGTAGTGGCAAACACCTTTCCGGAGCCGATGGTCATCACCTGGTGGAGCAACGTGTGGACACATCACACATCCGAGCAAACAGCTACAACGTTTCGTCATGTGAGCGTCTTCCTCGCCTCCTCGAGGACGTTATAACTTGGAAATGGAAAAGGCTCCTGATCAGATTCAAAGACCCCCGCAGCCAAAAGGCAACACAAATCAGCCTAATTGCTGCTGCGATGTGATTAATGCAAAACAGTTGGCCGAGTTATAAAATCAACGTCTCGCAAAAGTCCCAGAGCCTTCGAGCGGGACTTTGTTTTCATCTGAGGAGCTGCTATAGATCCACATCAGCTGTAATAATTACTGCAGCAGTGTGGGAGCGGCGGCCTCCTGCGGACCTTATTACCCAGGATCACTGTGCAGGACTTCCACACTCGCCCTGGGAGCTCAATCACATGCAAACCTAGAAATAAATCAACACCAGCGCGGCCCAAAAATGACAATATGCAGAATCACAACACGCTACAGGGGGCGAGGGACACATATTAATGCGGCGGGTGTGTTTCATTAACTCTGTGCCTGTTGCAGTCGGTTTGTCGCATGCTGGTTGGTGGAGGGTTGCAGCTGCCGGGGACATTAACAGCAGCTGCCTGCACGCGCCAGGACGCACAGATCGATTTCTCACCTTACAGCCCTCGTCCTTTCTGGCCATATAGTTCAGCACCGCTGCGTCATAAATGAAGGCATCCAGTTTCCTGCAGGGAAGGAAGAGATGAGGTCAACAGCAACCCGAGAAATGGAAAGCATTGCCGTGGAGCTGGACAAGGACATAAAAAAGGAAGAAAGTGCCGCCGATGAACAAAATGGGGAGCGATGGTGGACAAACGACAACGAATGTGGCATCGCGGCGCACAGGGAGGATTTATGCCGCAGCATCTCTGGACGAAGTGACTGCATCTGCTCTCCACGTCAATATATATTTACACTGAAGCTGCAGTGTACTAGAAAGAGAGGAAGAGCAGGGGGCACCTGCCCCGGAGGAGGGGGGATGCAAAGGAGGTGAACGCTAGGGGGGGAGGGTGAGGGAGGTGGGTGCGTGACAAGAGTAGGCTGCATACAATACCGGAGGGAGCGAGAGAGAGGAAAGGATGTGAGAAGGGAGTTAAAAAGGCAGAAAGTGGGATAAGGAGGGGGAGGAAGGGTGAGTCAGAAGAGGAGGGAGGAGTCAGAGAGAGACGGAGAAGATGAGGTAAGAGGGAAAAGGTGGACGATGAGAAGGAATGCATCATGGGAGTTCTGTAGCTGAGGGCCGCAGGCTGAGTGTCAAAGTGTCTTTGCTTGTCCCATTAAACATTTGAACCTCTCAGTTGCATCTACAGGCGTCACTCCCCCCCCCCCCCCCCTCCCCCACCCCCCCGCCTCCAAACAAGATGAGCATGTGTGTATTTCATGGCAAGTGTGCTTTGCGGCCCCCCGGGCAGATAATAAACCTCCCTCGTTGAAGACAGCGCTGAGGCGGCAGGTCCCCCCCCCCCCCCCCCCGCACTGCGGCTGCTGCTAGCATGCATTATTTAAAAGTTCTTCCTCTTCTTCTCCGCCAGCGCCCCCCCCCCCCCCCCCCCTGATGGGGTTGCACAGGTTACAGCTGCTGAGGCAGGTCGCCGGGGGGGGGGTTACAAATACACATATATTTATGTCTGGAGAGGCGGCGTGTTTTTACATGTATGAGGGCTTTACAAAATAAACCTTTGTGTTCACAGAAACCTCAGCTCAGGTGAGGCAACCAGACGAGTTTGGCCTAAAATAACCACAAAGGTTCGAGCTACGTGATCAGAATCCGTTATGGAGCCTCGTTGCCGTGAATGTTGCACCTTCCTCGGTGAGGACCCTCACGAACCCCCCAGGTGAACCTCTGGGTATGTGGCTCCACACCGTGGTCGCAGCAACCACTGGTACCAACGTTGTAAGCGTAAAAAATCCCTTCCTTCAGTTTAGGGCGAATATCAGTACCTATGCGCCGGAAACGCAACCCCGCCCCCCGTCCCGCCCCCCATGCCGCCCCGTGCCGCCCCGTCCCGCCCACTCTTCTGCTTCCCTTACCCGGACTTGAGGTTCTCGATGGCCTCCTCTACGGACTTCTGGTTGTTGCGGATCATGTACTGGTGCATGTTGGGATAGTTGGAGCGGATGTTCTCCTCCGTGCTGCCGTTGGGCACCGTTCCGAAGCGCAGCGGCGGGTACTGCTCCGTCGGCTGCTGGAACTGCCAACGGAAGACGAAAGTTAAAGAGCCGGATGAGCTGGACGTCTTCTCGCTGGGAGCATTTCACTCGCCGATAACTTTCGCTATTCGCTGGGACGATAAACCCTCTTCGTTCCCCCTCCATCTCTTTTAAGGTGACATGAACGCCGCTAATGTTGGCCCCCGCCCCTCCAGCGGTACCTTCTTATCCGACAGCCCCGACACCGTGTCGATGTACTCCTCCTGGATCATGAAGGCAGCCAGGTTGGCAGTGTAGGAGGCCAGGAAGATGACAGCGAAGAAGGCCCACACCAGCACCTGGGGGGGGGGGGTGAGGGGGAGGCAAGGGGGCTCAATCTGACACACGTGGAAGTATTTTAAGATCGGAAAGCAACACTTTCTACGAGTAGTCGGCATTTCATCGCTGAGCCCCCGGAAAGGGACGCGGCGTCGCGCCTGGAGGGCTGAGCCGTATTTGTCTGCAAGAGAAGAAATGTGATGAGGTGACAAGTTGTAGAGTTTCTCTTTCTCTTCCTTGAATCTTAATGATTCTGTCACATGCCATATGCACGAGTGACGAATAGCACAGTGAAGTAACAGAGATAGTGTATTTAAATACACCTACTTTAGTATTAGACTTTTAAGCAACTTAAGACTTTTACTCCATTTTAGTCCTTGGAGAATATTATACTGTTTAATCCGCTACATTTATCACACAGCTATAGGTAGGTATTTATATTATATATATATATATATATATATATATATGTATTCATAATACATACGGACCAAAGTAAAGTTTCAGTAATGCCTTTCAAAGAATCCACACTTCTTCAGAGCATCTGACCTACATTACGGGCGCATTTAAAGGATCCTTTGAAAGGCGGTTCAGGGATCTTTTCGCCGTCCAGACGTGCCGCTTTCATTTCCTGCGAGCCGGCCAGGATCAAGAGAGAGGAAGTGGAACTTCTCTCTCTCCGCTGATCAACGATCACGGCGTCTTTATGCCGAAAGCTCATTTTCTTAATGAACACGATGAACAATGAGGCAAGAGAGGCGTGATTTATGAAGAAGCGATGTCAGTGAACGAGAGTGAAACGTTTCGCTTCAGGCGGAGGATTTGGAGGGTTCAAGGACGGACTTCTCACTTACGATGACGTCGTGATGGGGGTCGTGACCCCTCTAAATTGACTTTGATGTATGACATCGATCATACCGACATGCGCGGATGGACACTGAGGACCGGTGACGTGATCCCTTGTCTATTGTCTGAAATGATATTTGTAAATGCATCAGATTAGAATTTGGTCTTTTTGGTGCAGTTGAAAAAATGCAGCTAATGCTCTCTTGTGATGATTGGGCTTGTTGTGGGAAGCACTTGTGACAGTCAGAAGAAAAGAGGCACCTGGAGTTCTCCCCTCTGGGGCCAGACCGGCTCTGATTTCTGCTCCATGTGGAGGCAACGAGAGGAACAGCAGGCGCTAAAAGCGCTGCTGCTGTGAGACAAGTGAAGGAACCCTCAAACTGATTGCACTGGCTCATGAAATTCACATTTATTTATAAATGTACATATATATATATATATATATATATATATTCAGATGCAGATCTTGCTGATCTTGGCCCGAAGAACACGGAGAAGATTCCAAATTCCCTGAAAAAAAGTGGCAGCTCTCGAGACGGAGGAGATGGATTAGAACCTTCGCACATGTTCTTGAGCTAATGATCATTTTCTTTGATCTGCTTTCATTTGCAAACCCAAACAGACTTAAAGGAAAATGCTCAAAGTACCAGTTTCTCCTCATTCCGACTAAACAAACGGAAACGTGATGCTGGTGGACGTGCAACTCTGTCTTCTTAAACGACACCTTTCACCAGCGAATCGAGCTCCCGGGCCAATGGACGAAGAGGCTGGAGGGACTCACCATGATCTTGCTGGTGGTTCCTCTGGGGTTCTCCACAGGCACAGAGTTGTTGAAGACCAGCGCCCAGAGCAGCCACACAGACTTCCCTATGGTGAACTTGGATCCACCCGACCCTGAGGGAGGGAGAGACAGCGGGACGCCGTTAGCCGAGTCGGGGATCCAGAAGGTCGATCCTGCAAGAGGCTGGAGAAGAGCAGCGGAGCTTTTCTGTAGCCTCAGAGGAAGGAAACGAGGAGAAGCTCAAAGGCTTTGAGAAAACAGCAGAAGAGACAACATGCGCCTTCCTGTCACTCGGGCTCTGCAGAATCCCACCTGTGTCCGTGTGTCACACAGTAATCAATAAGATGGTGGAAAAGGAACGTGGCAACGGCTCGCAACAAACAATGAACTGTAAAACTGTCAAAAAACAACTGTTTGTTTTGTCATAAATAAACAAGCGTGAGCGGGGAAGTGGAGCGATTGTTGCCACAGTGGGAAAATGCCGAAAACGTTTTGCATAATTTGAGCAAACTCCCTCCTCGAATTAGCCCCCCCCGTCCCTCCCCACTCGCTTGCATAACTGACGAAGTGACAAGTCGGCGCTAATGTTGCCGCGGCGCCGCGGCGGGCTGATTGCGCCTCTTACTCTTGGCGCTCTGCAGGCTGCGGTTGTATCCCACGGGGCTGAAGAACTCAAAGATGAAGACGGTGACGGCGACCACCGACAGGCACATGACGAACATCATCACCCACACCGCCGGGCTGTAGGGCTCTGCAACACACAAGCACGCGTTGGCCTTCCATCGGCGAGGCAGCACAAAAACAACTGGTCCTGCTCAAAAGGATGAAACATAAAGACCTTGCAACATGAGAGCATTTGAATGCCTTCGTTTAATTGTGTGCTGCTCAGTTTGCACTCAACCGAAGGGCTTCGGCCGGACTCACCGTCGAGGTCGCGTTAGCACACATGGACTCACGAACGTCATCCATCAGGAGTTCTCTTTACCGCCAACTTGCACCACGTCAGCTGTGACCTTTGCGTGTTCAACGTGGACCCAGCTGCTAAATGCTGCTAAAAGCCTGATCCTTCTGCAGACGTGGTTTTCTGCTGTGAACCACTTGTCACTTTCTGTTCGCTGGTGCACTTACATTTTTTTATATTTTGTAACTTTTTAACCCATATCCTTATACTACAAACCCATTGCATTCTATTTTATTTTATTTGTCTTCACACTGTTGTCGTCTATTGTCGTACTGTCTGCTGTTACGCACAAACCGTGACATATTATGGCAATAAATGTTTCCTGAGTCCTGATCCTGAACAGTCCGGTGAAGAAGAACTCCCTCTGAAGCACAATTAAGCTTCTCACGTCCTGCTTCAGGTCACCTGTTCAATTGATTTTAAATTGCTTGTTTTTATTACCTGTTTTTCATTTAATAAAAAAATACCCGATGCAGTCCTTTCTAACAGCGATCAAAAGTATTGCCGTGTACATGATTCATTTCTGACAAATCAATTCATTTATAGTCCATTTTATGTAATTGTGAACCGTATGAATGCAGACAGACTGGTTGAAGCACACGGGACGCATGAACACGTGACACTGTGCTTTTCATCCGACTTCGCGCAGATTTAAATGCATAATTCCAAAGTGTTTACTTTGAACGCTTTTCGCATTCGTTCATCCCGATTTGAACGTATTTCATCATTTCTGCTTTCAGGTCAGAGCACTTTGTCTAACCAGCGATTACAGCCGCTGACTTTACAAAGGAGAAGCTTCTTTTCTTCACCAGGTCGTTTTACACCATCCTCCCTTCACCTGCATGTGAATCCTTCACACAAAGAATACACCTGTTTTACATTATTTTCCTATTAGTTTAATTAAAGGATTTATTTCATGCATATTCTGGAGACTGTTTGTGATTTTGTATCCCGGTGAAAGGACTTGCTGTTGGATTTAATCCGCTCTGCATCCCTCTGGTGAAGCCAACAAACAGCTTGGCAGTGAGTGCGTGTAAATAATTACACGGCGCACCGCAAACACTTAAGATCCCGTTTGATGTATTGTCTTCGCAGCGTAAAGCAGCTGCCAGTTGTTCTGGAAGCGGCGTCAGCCTTGTTTTATTCCCATTTTTCAATCTACATTCATGCGCTCGCTCCTAAACCCAACGCCAGGAGACGAAGTGCGATGGAACGCGCGCCCGAGAGCTGCTGCAGGTTGATCCAGCGGGGCGGGAGGGGTCCAGGTCCAGGTCAATCAGGTGCACGCGCAACTTCCTCGGGGCATTCAAGCAGCCGTTTGCTACCTAAAGTGAGGGCATTATTTATTCATTGGGCTCCCAGAAGGTCCAGATTCTTACTTTAAGACGTTCTCCGCACACAGCTGAGGGAGCTATTCGCTAATTAGGACGTTTAAAAGGAATCCAGTTTCCACACGGGACATGTGACAACCACGGTGTGTCCTTACGCGGCCCCTCTGCGCTGTGTCTTATTGCTAGTGTGCACCTGTTTATCATGCAAATATCATGTGCATTTATTATTAAATCCAATTTGCACCTGAAAGACAAGCGCGTGGGGAAATGGAATCTCGTAGTGCATTTTGGCCTGCAGCCCTACATGAGGTATTATTCTAACAATGGAAACGTCTTGTACCTTATAAATATCGCCATGAAGTGACACGCGCGACGCAGACGTTTACCCGCAGGAAGACCACTTAATTTGTTAAATGTCACCAACGCTTTTGAGGAGAAAGATGGTTGTTTGCAGAATGCAAAGCAGCCTCCTCTAAAGAAGCGAGAGGGTTAATCATCCGATCAGTGGGAGATCTTTGCTGCTGTTTTATGGCCATTTCATCGTCTTTCAAAGTGCAGAATGCGGTGAAGAGTGAATGTAGAAGAGGATTCACATCCACGTAAACGCCAATTTCAACATCGGCTCTTAACGAAAACACGTACGTTGACTATGTGAGAAAACGGACATTCGTTCAGTCCCTTTATCAAAAGTTAACAATCCCTTATTGTGAGAAAATCTCATTATGGTTTCAATCACAGAGACAGCTGCAGAGCTGCGGAGCGGCACATCGCCGGCGTTCGGCCCGCTGGCAGCCAATCAGCAACGAGCGGCAACGCGGCTTTGCTGTTCCGACGAGATTCACATTGAATCAGATCAGCTCCTGTGAGGCTCTGCTAAATGGTTATTTGTGTGATCCGTGTTTCACGAGGTGAGACCACGAGAGGCGAACGCGCCTCCGGATGAAGACGCCCGGGAGGCGGGACACACAAAATGCAACAAAGGAGGTAAAACAAAAGGACGCGAGTGCCGTAAACGTAGATGATCTCAGGCAGGACGTTGGCGGGTCGCTCTACGCCTGTGATCTCACGCTCACTTTTCAAAACCGTCGGCGGCTTCCACATGATCTCCTAGAAAGCGCGGGCCCCCGAATCGCCGCTGTGAGTGACGAGCGGCTCCTCGCCCCTCCGCGTCCCGGGGCGGTCCGAACGGGTTGTTATCCAGGCCTCGGTGTCTCCACCATCCTTTCCCCGGTCGAGGATCGACCCCGGTGGCGTTAAGCGCGTCTGTTAAACCGTCGCCAGCCGGGCCCCAGAAAACCCGCGGGGCAGCAGACGGCGTCCGACGCGAATCACATTCCTCCGTTAGCACGCGTCTCAGCGCCGCCGATAGCACTTGAATGCTGAATGTGGCTGTGAGACGGTTTCCAGCTGGCAAGGAGGCGCGTGACTGGATTGTAAATGCAGCCATCAGAGCGGCTGCTCGGCTCGTTACGGACCATCAGGCTTCACTCCGTCACACGGACCTTTTTGTGTCTCGCCGTGTTCACGCTCATATGTCGGGACGCGCGTGTTCAGGCATTTTGGTGGATGTTGTTGCGCGTAGCTTAATATGTGTATTTGACGTGAAACTGCAAACACTGTCAACTCCGGACGGCGGGAGGAGAAGCCGTTGCCGAGGCAACCAGCCCCCAGGATTCTTTCCTCCCGTCATTTGTTCTTGATTTCTTAAATGTAGCAAATCTCCTGCTTCGCACATGTCGGCGCCGCGTCCGTTAATCCCCGCCTGCCTTTTTCTTCTGGTCCTCTCTACTTCTTCCTAACCAGCTCCTGCCTCCTCGCTCGCTCCACTTCATCTTCTTCACTTGATTGTTTCTTTCACCTTTGACCCCCCCCCGACCCGCATGGCAGTGGCGATTATACGGCCTGGAGCCCCGATGCTGCGTCCAACCATCATGATCGTGTTCCAGATTGTCTCTTAAATGTCCTCTGACAGAGGGATGGATGTTCTCCGCTATGAAGTATGAAGTAGATCCCTTCAGGGAGGACAAGTCTGAAGGGAGAGCATGAGTCCACTCCTGCAGCAGACGTATTTCATGGATGTGTGATCGACCTCGCTCTGGGGGGGGGGCTTGAGATTTACAACCCACATCTGCATTGAACGCTCGCAGCTCGCTCCACAACCTTGGAGAACAGATGTGGGAGGACAGAGATCGTCCAGAGCTATTTAGGAGTCGTTTTGATCCAGTCAGTTATTAATATTAATAATGTGTTGTTCAGGACCTGAGAAAGCGTATTTGTTGATCAGCAGGCAGAAGAGAAACAGCAGCCTGCAAACACTAAATAAGTGACACACTGTAGTGTTACTGTGCAACAGATCAGAGATCAGTCAGCATCCTCCAAATATGAATATGAGGATTTCCTCTTTTCAAGTCTTGGAGCTAGTCGGGGAATTTGTACATTTTACAGAATGATGAAACGTTGCTTTAAGTTATAAAATGTGCCTTTTGCCTCAAGTGTTAAACATCTTAGAATAATTAGACAAAACAGGAGAATGTTTTCTGAAAAAACAGCAGCTGGGTCACAACCGGAGAGTGAAATGATTAAATTCAGAAAAAAATCCTCTTCAGTATCCAGCCGATCGGTTGAAGTCAGAGTTGTTTGTCCATCTGAATGAATAGCTGGGAGCTAATAAGTCATTTTATCTTATGGGCTCATCTGGCTCACACGCGCACACACACACACACACACACACACACACACACACACACACACACACAGAGCAGCATGTCAACCAGCCGCCGTTGGGATTAAAACATCTGAAAATATCTGCAGCAGCTCTATTGCTCGTTTTATCAAAACGCACTCAAGCTCAGCCTCACTCTTTGTGTTTGGTTTAAATCTGTAGACGACACACACACACACACACACACTCACACACACACACACATACTCACACACACACATTCTCTATCCTCCTCTCTTCTCTCCTTTCCTATTTTTAGACTAAGACGATTTGTAAATTAAGAGGTTTTATATTAGCAAAGGGCGACTTTGAATGAGCGAATAATTAACGAAGAAAATAGGAGAGAGGAAATGAAAATGGCAAAGAAGGAAAAGAAGGAAAAGAAGGAAAAGAAGGAAAAGAAGGAAAAGAAGGAAAAGAACTCCACCAGGGGCCTCATTAGGATGCAGAGAACATCGAGTCAAAAGTCCAGATTGTCGGCTTTGATTTGAGATGCATAAATAGACAAACGCTGGTAAGAACTGGAGGCCCGGGACACAGCGGAGGATCATTTACAGGCTCAGGCGAGTTGTCAGAACCGCTGCTGGACTTTCTGTCCTTCCAAAGGCATCTTCTCATAACAGCTATTGATCAGGATCCGCCCAGTTTGCAGATCCGGAACCTCTGTCCATGAGTTAAACACAGATGTGTACTAATACACGGTTGAATGTCAGGTCATGTGGTCGAGATGCTATGATGATGGTGATGATGTGTGTGTGTGTGTGTGTGTGGATTCAATTCAATTCCTTTCATTCCGTCCAGCTGTTGTCAAACAAGCTGGAGGTCGAGGATCTGAAGGTCTGAGATGTCGGCAATTCAGTGATCCATAAACCTGATGATGGATTTGTATTCATCAGGTTCTGTGACAGACGTGTAAGTGATGTAACGACTCCCACAACACGCGCTCGTGTGACTGACAATGAAAATCCTTCAACGTACGTTGACCAACATCCATGAAACAGGTATTTTTTCTTTGTCCTGTTGTTCAGGACCTGCTTCATTGAACAAGAGATGATTCACATCACACTTCAGTCATTACACAGGATAATTAATAAATAATGATCACCTCATTAGGACTGTGATCTTTTCTGCCTTTGCTTAATTTACACACGTACACAACATCAGTTTGAGGGTGAAGTTTCCAGTTATTGATATTGAAGAAGTTTGGGTTTTTCGTGCTTTCTTTAGTTTCTTTAGTCTCTCGGTGGAGAAGCCCTTTGTTATTGTAAACACTTGGCCAATAAAATAGATTTTGAGAATCTTCCACATCAACAGCAAAATAACAGCAGGTCAATACTTTGAAATCTCTGGTTCTTCCGTATTGTTCATCAGAAAAACACTGCTGGAGCTTTTCCGTTCACTCAGGTTTGATTTTCTGCAAAACTGTCTCAAGTCTGAGAAATAATCCACAAAAAGTTTTGACTGTGTACCAAAACCTGTGGGAGGAAATAGGAGATAAATTCAAATTACCTTCTGGTTTGATTCAGGAAGAGAGGAAGACGACGTGAATCAGCCCACTGGGTTGAGAAATGAACACACCTTGAATTGAAAAGTCCATTTCTTTATGCATGTAAGATGCCTTTTATCGGCCTTCCTGTTGGAATCATTGGATTTGAGTATTTTGTGTGTGATTGGAATTTATTTCGTCGCTGCTGCTCCCTGTTTGCTACTCGGTCTGATCCAGCGTGTTTACATCTCGCCGGCTGCAAACGGGTCGTTGGGCTCGTTTCTCAGTTCCTCTCCGCCACTAATCGAGCTGTCGCACAAACAAAGCGACTTCCTGCTCGCGTTCGTGGGTTAAAACTCACCGAGGAAAGCAGAAGGCGACACGGTGCCGTTGCTGCGAGAAACCATGACGCTGATGCCGGTCTCCACGAACGGAACGGAGAACTCGACGACCTCCGACCTCTCCTCGTTGATGGTGAGGGACCCGATGGCCATGTCCGCTCTGTTGGACACCACCTGGAAAGGAGGCCGCATGTGGTTGGACGGATTCATTCCTTTTCAATGGTTGGAGAACATAACATTTGGACCAGAAAGGGACCCGGAAATGTGTGGAGACAAAAGCCCGGCGGCTCCTTTGACTTTGAGGCTCTCTGAGTCACAATCCTGAAAGTCCTCTTTGTCCTCCTCTGTCGACGTCCTACATTGTTATCACCTGTCAATCAACGAGCACATTTCCTCCGTTCAGCCAGGATGGCGGTGCCAGTTAAACCAGTTCACTTAAGTCCGTAGTATCGAACAATATGGAGGATACAGGGCCACAGATGTGTAGCAGTTATACAGCATCAGGACCTCCACCAGGACCTCCACCAGGACCTCCATCAGGACCTCCATCAGGACCTTTAAACCGACTTGTAAATTCAAGCGCGTTGCCATGAAATGACACAATTACATAATAAAATCAGGCCCAACTAAAGGATAACCTTTATCAAACCAGTTCCCGGTCTCAGCACAACACGTCCTAATTACCATCATAATGACTTATAATAAGTTACCGTACTGAGAGGCAGGAAGCCGATTCTGTGAATGTGCGGCTGAAGCTCTTTGAATCCTTTTCAAAGTACATTTCTGCAGAAGGTTGATCTGATAGAAACTTTAGTTCTGTCTGTCAAGATCAATCATTCCACCATAATTATTCCATTCAATCCAACGAGGCCCGAATGTCCGAGTAACTCCATGAGGGAAGAGAAAATATTACCAAAATATTACACCGGGATGAGGAAACGACCACCTGAGCGTGAGTCCGTAGTGCTGCAGTGTGACATGTGGAAGAACGGCTGCAGGGAGGACGTGTGGGAGGAGTTCAGCTCATTTAAAGAGTCATCATCGTTCCACATGTCTACTCATATAAGCTGAAGGAAGCGCTTTAAGGTCAAATGAAATGCCGTTCATAATACCAGCACCTGCTTATACAATTACCCGCCTGTCGTTCTTACGTCAGCACTGGTAAAATCGTTCTCCCCGAAAAAAAATCGCTGGCCCTGGAAGCAGGAAACCGCCGAGAAGAGGACAATGTGGGACGCAACAGTTTGCACAGTGACTCAGTTTCCCCGCGGGCACAAACACACACTCCACGGCCATGATGATGCAGCTTAATGAGCAGGAGGGAGAGAGAGAGTCACACACCTGCATCTCTGAGGTCTATCGGAACAACAACATCTGGACTACGAGCAAACACTGATACTGAGAATATTT
>NC_135697.1:16925842-17010842 GCF_964276395.1 Gasterosteus aculeatus | reverse complement strand
GCCGGTTCATAACATCTCCACCCGACGGTTCATAACAGCTCCACCCGCCGGTTCATAACATCTCCACCCGACGGTTCATAACAGCTCCACCCGAAGGTTCATAACATCTCCACCCGACGGTTCATAACAGCTCCACCCGCCGGTTCATAACATCCCCACCCGACGGTTCATAACAGCTCCACCCAACGGTTCATAACATCTCCACCCAACGGTTCATAACAGCTCCACCCGAAGGTTCATAACAGCTCAACCCGATGGTTCATAACATCTCCACCCGACGGTTCAAAACATCTTCACCCGACGGTTCATAACAGCTCCACCCGACGGCTCATAACATCTCCATCCGACGGTTCATAACAGCTCCACCCGAAGGTTCATAACATCTCCACCCGACGGTTCATAACAGCTCCACCCGCCGGTTCATAACATCTCCACCCGATGGTTCATAACAGCTCCACCCGCCGGTTCATAACATCTCCACCCGACGGTTCATAACAGCTCCACCCGACGGTTCATAACATCTCCACCCGACGGTTCATAACAGCTCCACCCGAAGGTTCATAACATCTCCACCCGACGGTTCATAACAGCTCCACCCGCCGGTTCATAACATCCCCACCCGACGGTTCATAACAGCTCCACCCAACGGTTCATAACATCTCCACCCAACGGTTCATAACAGCTCCACCCGAAGGTTCATAACAGCTCAACCCGATGGTTCATAACATCTCCACCCGACGGTTCAAAACATCTTCACCCGACGGTTCAAAACATCTCCACCCGACGGTTCAAAACATCTCCACCCGACGGTTCACCCTGACGGTTTATAACATCTCCACCAAACGGTTTATAACATCTCCACCCTGACGGTTCATAACAGCTCCACCCGACGGTTCATAACAGCTCTACCCAACGGTTCATAACATCTCCACCCTGACGGTTTATAACATCTCCACCCGACGGTTCATAACATCTCCACCCTGACGGTTTATAACAGCTCCACCCGACAGTTCATAACAGCTCCACCCGACGGTTCATAACAGCTCCACCCTGACAGTTTATAACAGCTCTACCCGACGGTTCATAACATCTCCACCCGACGGTTGATAACAGCTCCACCCTGACGGTTTATAACATCTCCACCCGACGGTTGATAACAGCTCCACCCTGACGGTTTATAACAGCTTCACCCGACGGTTCATAACATCTCCACCCGACGGTTCATAACAGCTCCACCCTGACGGTTTATAACAGCTCCACCCGACGGTTCATAACAGCTCCACCCTGACAGTTTATAACAGCTCTACCCAACGGTTCATAACAGCTCCACCCTGACAGTTTATAACAGCTCCACCCGACGGTTCATAACATCTCCACCCGACGGTTCATAACAGCTCCACAATGACGGTTTATAACAGCTTCACCCGACGGTTCATAACATCTCCACCCGACGGTTCATAACAGCTCCACAATGACGGTTTATAACAGCTTCACCCGACGGTTCATAACATCTCCACCCGACGGTTCATAACAGCTCCACCCGACGGTTCATAACAGCTCCACCCTGACAGTTTATAACAGCTCTACCCAACGGTTCATAACAGCTCCACCCTGACAGTTTATAACAGCTCTACCCAACGGTTCATAACAGCTTTACCCTGACAGTTTATAACAGCTCCACCCGACGGTTCATAACATCTTCACCCGACGGTTCATAACAGCTCCACCCTGACGGTTCATAACAGCTCCACCCGACGGTTCAGCTTGCAACAAAACAGCATTACCTGAAGTAAATGCTCTCGATCGCCCTTTAAACACCAAACACAACAAAACACACACACACACACACACACACACACACACCCTTGAATTGTCAGCTCAGCAGAAGTGTAAGTTGGTATTTTGTTCCTCTCATGGAGCTCAGCAGACTTTGGGGATTTTATCAATAACAACAGCAACACTAAACCCAACTGAATGTAAGAAAGTTGAAGTCATAATTACATCTGAATGACAGAGCAGATTCTACACAAAAACGCTTCATAAGAAAAGGAAACCCTTAGGACACAGATGTCATTTTGGTATTCACTGCAATCCCCCTTCTTAAAAGAATGTACCCAAAGTCAATTATTTTCCACCCTTCCTGCCCACCGTTGACATTAACATTACAATCATTAAACTGAAGCACTCCTCGATAGCTTGGGGCGCACTACCAGCAGGAATCAATAATTCAGCATTTCACCGTGCACACACTTAGAAAATAACTGCTTTTTGCAGTTAATGCTCTCTGATCCGGCCACCGCTCCTTTCGAGGGATTCTGACATGATTTACCCAAACGCAAGCGAAACCTTTAGGTAATATTTGATTTGGTTTCTCTGTTCCCTTCAGCTTGGCGGCTCCTCTTCTGTCAAATTAAAACTCACAGCTCTCTGAGCAGCAGACTTTCCTTGCAAGGGCCGAATCACTGTTAATATGGTTTCCTTCTACAAGGTAACAAAGCTTTGTGATATGTCAGAAAATGTTGATAAATCCCTAAAACAATTTTCAATTTGAAATGATTTAATTTGTCCCTTTTCTTTGTTTATCTGGTTATTTGACATTTTATTGCAACATTAAACGTATTTCATGTTAAAATGACTCAGAACATTAACATCTGTGCTGCGCAGCAAATGGAAAATCAACTTTTGGTCGGATTCACAAAGATCAGCAACGGACACGCGCAGTGACAGCGTCAGTATTATTCTCTTCTTGAGCACATTTCTTCAGACCTGCAAACCTGAATGTTCAATGTGCTGTTGTTTTGAGGGAAGCTTCTGAAGCCTAGCGGCTTTGTTATGGCTCCTTGCTTCTTGGAGAAAAGTCAATGTTTATACCTTTCCACATTAATGGGTTGAAATTAGCGCATAAAAAAAGGGGCAAACTGCGCACAGCGGCAAAACTTTATGGGCACATTTGCGCTGCGGTATCAAACGAATATTATCATTCGTGAACTGGACCTTGAGCAGTTACGGCAGCTAGAATCAATTCATCGGTTTGTGGGCAGTGAGGCCAGGACGTCGGTTTTAAGACCTGCTTCTGAATAACGGTAAACCATTAACAACTCTTCTTGCAGATATATTGTTATCACTGTGAAGATGTAGTTCTTATGGCATCTTAAAACTGGGATGAGATTGAGCTCTGTGAGGTCGAGACTGTCCTGTCTTGTTCTCTCATTGATCCACTGGATGTTTCCCTGCTTACATTTGGGCTCAAAGAACCAACAAATGTAAGATGACTTTATCATTGCATCACGTAACAACCGGAGATCCACGAGATGCTCACATAGTGGGAAGACAAAAGCTGGCAGAAGAACCACAACAAAAAAGCAAGAACAGAAGAACCTCTTCAACTCCAATGTGACCTGCATGAAGCACAAATAAACCTACTAATGTTTTATTGAGTATCAATGAAAGGTTTGGATGCAGAAAAGAATTGCATTTAATACTGGAAACAACATGAGATGATTGAAATGAGAAAGTCAATGTTTTGTGTTTTCCGTGCATTGTATGGAATATTTAGCAAAACATCCCAACTGATGCTTCCATAGACGTGAACATCGACTGCTTTAGGGAGATGCAATATATTCATTTCAGAAGGTAAATAGAAGAAATTCCAGACAAATTACTCACTTTGTGTGCTTCATAAGGTTTGAGGTGCAGAAAGTCGGAAAAAGGTTAATTACAAAACCTGGTTGTAATTACAAAAGTTCCCATAATGTTTTCTTCGCTCAAAAGCAGGAAGAAGTCTCTGAATATTCTGACTCTTGATGAATAAAGTCGCGAATCTGCAGTCAGCTCTTGTTCGTCTGCCCCAAGGTTGCTGTGCTCGCCAAACATCCTCCCCGATTCGGTTCAGGAAAGGTTAATTCAGCGAACGAACGTCTGGGAAACCGCCACGCAACTGTACTTGAAGAGAGCCGCCAGGCAACTGAGGGCGAGTCCTGGTGTCTGAGGGGGTCGTGTCGACACGGTTTGTCCTTTGCTGGACCCTCATCCGTCAGGCCAAAGCCCTCAAACCACAGAGGAAGAGATTAACCGACGCAAACCACTTGAATTCATCCTCAAACTGCAGCCCGTCACATAGTTTGAGAGTCTTTATCCCACTAAAGAACAGAAGGTGTTTCACAAAGATAATTTGTTTTTCGACGCTTTTAAAAATGAAAGTTCCTAATAGAAGTTCCCTCCTCTGCTGCTATAAAGTACCTACCTTTTTGGGGGGTGTGAGGGTTCCAGGACCAATGACAATGTGAACAGATTGTAGAGCCCTCTGAGGCACATTTGGGTTTTTTGGGGCATTACAAAGTAAATTGAATTGAGTGGAATTGTGCTTTGTTGGATCTCCATTTGCACTCTCATGTGGTTTTCATCTGGACTGATTTAAAGAGCTTTCTTAATAAGACTGACAACTAACATTTTTGTTTGAGCAAGAAATGCAGAGATTTTAGGTTAAAAGATGCTGAAATGCTCTGTACTCAGACGTTGCCGGGGATGATGCGTCAGTGTACTTAACAGCGTTAAATGTGCATGTTGTGTGCACCAGATCAAGCACAGTGTGACTTTTCCACTAATAAATGACTAAATATTGTGAAATGCTTGTTTGGAGTAAGACAGGTACGCTGATTATTTCCCCTTTGGGTTGCATGAACATCTTATAACAGAGCAGCAATGCAAACTAAATCTGGTGGTTTTTCTGCCAGCTACATTCTCCTTCCATCTTTTCCAAACCCCATGGAGCACAGTAACCTGTCTCCTCCGTCAGCATCCCGGCCTGCACTGTGGTGGCGAGGCCCAGGGTGGTTCCATCAACCCCACCTACGGAGCAGTTTGCAGCCCGCTGCTGCTCGTGAGGTTGAATGCTGTCAGAGGAATATCAGGCAGGACGTGTTGAACTCAAACACCGAATGCAAGCAGAGCGAGGAGCCCAAAAAAATGCCCCTAGTTCATCAAATGATGAGAGGCAGCGCCTGTTTGTTTCCTTGACTGCTGCCTATTTTTCAGCTTTTACACTCAGCATCGTCGGGAACATTACTCTCCGTGATCTGAATGTCTGAGGCGCGTTGTCGTCTGCAAAGCGGCATCGGGGTGATTTGCGGATGATATCATGCGCGATGAATGCAGCGTTGCAAACCCCTGTGTGGACTCCACGGGTTGAAGAGCCGAGGCCGCGTTCTGCTCTTTGGCTTGAAGTCAAAAGTGAGGAATCAAAGAGGTCATCACAACAAATCCTCACCCGTCTTTCATCACGTACTCGCTCAGTCTTACTTAATGCAATCCGATGAGAACCCTGAATACACGGCGATGCACCTTCAGGGGGAAGTTTAGCTTCCTAGGAGGAGAAGTTTGCCACCGATGAGTAAGATTTAGGTGTTATCCTCTCTTTCAAAGGTCCATTTCTCTATTTCGTTATCATCCATCCGAGGGGGGTGGGGGGGGGGGTCTTGAGCTCGCTCTGGTCTGTGAACATATCGCGCTGTGGAAGGTCAGAGGTTTACTTGTTCGTGTGAGGTGGAGGAGGGCAGATCCCGGCTTGTGTTGCCGTTACCGTAAAACCCGCTGCACGTGCACTCGACGGGGAGGAAATCGAACCGTGAGTTAGCGCCGGCTAACCAGGCTAACGACCCGCAACCGAACGAGCCGAGGGACGGGGGCAGCGCTAAAGACATCTGGGAGACAGTGGGCAGCAGAAGGGAGAAGCTGAGCAGCGATGACTCAGCGTGTTTGACGGGCCGTGAAATTGGGGTTGGGCCCGTCGAGCCGCCGCGCGACGAGAGTCGGCTCGGACGCACAGCTGTGTACTGACCTCCTCCCAGCCCCGCCCGTTGGTGTAGGAGATGACATCGAGCAGCGGGTTGGACAGGTAGCCGTCACTGTTGAAGGAATAGTCCCGCCCACCGATGGAGATGTTGGTGAAGTACCTGAGAGGAGATAGAACACAGACGTGACATTTTCTCATTTTTAACACGTGTTGAAATTCTAGTTATTCTGTCTGCTTTTCCCTTTTTAACTTTATCTCTCCTCTTAGGTGCCTGAATGTTGAGCCACTTTTCTACATAATATGTTGATTTTGACAAAGAAAGTATGAAATAACGGCCATACATTCACCATAATTAACTACGTGGGATACATGTAATACTAATAGAGAACGATTAGTGACCCGTGATGTCAAAGCAACATCCACTAAAGTCACAAGCAGCTCTCCGAGGCACCTCGTCTCCGCTTCCTATCTTTCCGTATGTGTTACTATGGTTACGGACCTCCGTGTCGCAGGTCATTTTGTCGTAATGTAAAACCTGAGTGCAGCTGGAGGGGAGGTGTGTTTCCCCGTTGTTGTTTCACGCAGCAGCGGGAGGTTTGCAGAGAAGAGGGAACGCGGGGGAGTAAACATCGCACGACAAATACTTGAGAATACTTTTGATACCAGGAAAGACGAAAAGCAAACAGCTCTGGTGTGAAGAAATAGCTTCTACCTTTGATGCGTCAAGATAAAATATCGGCCTCAAAAGCATCTTGGAAAAAAGTAAATCAAAGGTCCCTGATTAGCCTTCCAACAGCCCCCCCCCCCCCCCCCCCACCCGCCAGCATCTCAAATGACACTTAATTAACAGCAATTGGACTTCAAAGCAGCGACATACATGCACTGCAGCATTTAGAAGACAGAAGAAATACAGTCCCCTCCAAAAGTATTGGAACGGTAAGACAAATTCCTTTATTTTTGTTGTTCACTGAAGACATTTGGGTTTAAGATCAAAAGATGAGTATGAGACAAAGGTTCAGAATATCAGCTTTTATTTCCCGGTATTCACATTTAGTTGTGTTAAACAACTCACGACAAACCACCCTTTGTTTGAACCCACCCATTTTTCAAGTGAGCAAAAGCATTGGAACAAATAATCTTAAAGTAAATAACATTTAATATTTGGTGGCATAACCCTTGCTTGCAATAACTGCCCCAAGCCTGCGACTTTTTCACATTTTTGCCCAGGAAGCAATTAGGGGTTAAGGTGTCTTGCTCAGGGACACTTCGACTTGAGACATGGGGCAGCCGGGACTTGAACCACCAACCTTGCGGTTCCAAGCACACCCCCTCTACCCCCTGCACCACGACGAGGGTTAAGGTCAGTTGATTGACTTGGCCAGTCTAAAACCTTCCACTTTTCCCCCCTGATGAAGTCCTTTGTTTTGTTGGCAGTGTGCTTTGGGTCGTTGTCCTGCTGCATGATAAACTTCCACCCGATCAGTTTCAATGCATTTCTCCGTAAATTGGCCGACAAAATGTTTTCTGTACACTTCTGAATTCATTCTGCTGCTACCATCATCAGTAAATATCAATGAGCCTGTTCCAGAAGCAGCCATGACGTTACCTCCACCATGCTTCACAGATGAGCTTGTGTGCTTCGGATCATAAGCAGTTCCTTTCTTTCTCCACACTTTGGCCTTTCCACCACTTTGGTAGAGATTCATCTTGGTCTCATCAGTCCATAAGCTTGTGTTCTGGAACTTTTGTGGCTCATCTCTGTACTTCTTTGCAAATTCCAATCTGGCCTTCCGATTCTGACTGCTGATGAGTGGTTTCTTGTGGTGTGGCCTCTATATTTCTTCTCTCTAAGTCTTTGAACAGTGGATTGTGATACCTTCACTCCTGCCCTGTGTGATGTCACTTACTGACATCTTCACAGCTCTCACGATACTTCTGTCATCAACTACTGTTGTTTTCCTTGGCCGACCTGTTCAACATGTTACTCAGTACACCAGTAGTTTCTTTCTTTTTCAGGACATTCCAAATAGTCGTGCTTGCTATTCCCAATGTTTGTCCAATGACTCTGATCGACTTTCCTTCTTTTCTCAGCTTGACAATGGCTTGCTTTTCTCCCACAGACAGCTCTCTGGTCTTCATGTTGGTTTATCCTCTTTAACAGGAAATGCAGTCTTGAACCAAGGGTGAAAACTTAGACTAGTCATGCAGAGCTATTTAATGTTTGGACAGTCAACCTACAAGGCAACACCTGGGCAACAAGAAACACCTGCCAGTCACATGTTCCAATACTTTTGCCCACTTGAAAAATGGGTGGGTTCAAACAAAGGGTGGGATGTCGTCAGTTGTTTAACACATCTAGATGTGAATACCGGGAAATAAAAGCTGATATCCTGAACCTTTGTCTCATACTCATCTTTTGATCTTAAACCCAAATGTCTTCAGTGAACAACAAAAATAAAGGAATTTGTCTTACCGTTGAAATACGGTTTTGGAGGGGACTGTATGATGTCATAACCACTGTGAGGAAGCAGTCAGGAGCACGCTGTCCACTTCAACTTCTAATCAAACTCTTATTCTCAAAACCACGACGTTAAAATACCAATTGTGCTGCACAGGAAGTGGTGTGACTCACTTATCTGCTGCAGTGATTTGATCCAGATGAATCGAGCCTTGAGAGCAGCTGAACAGAGTGTCCCATCCCGACAGAAAAATGTCAAAGAATCAAAAGGAAATATCTTTAAAAAAAAACATGTTTTAATGGCAAAGAAGTAAATCCACAAGCACAGCGAGTCCCGGCCACAAAGATGGCTGAAGCCTGAGCTCAAAGCCACTGTGTGATTTATCATCAGAGAGCCGAGTATCTCAGGCAGCCCATCGCCCTCTCAGGCAACAACCGGCTATTATTTCCATAATCGACCAGAAGATCCGCTTCCTACTCCTTTCTCAGTCTACGAGCCGGGAGTCCTGTTAGTTTTATGAGTTGATGAAGGATTCTGAGCTCGGGGTCAAAGGTTGTGCGCATGTAGTGACCCTGCAGCTCGTAGGCTTTAATGCGTGGAAGCACGGCCCCGCGCTGCGAACTGAAGAAGATTTACGCTGCTGAATCCCTCTAAATGCCCTTTAATGGTTCAGTTTGTCCAAACGAACGAGGCAGGAGGAGCCAGAGTTTCCACATATTCCTGATGAAGTCAAACCCGCCGTCGTAACCTCGCGCTGCCTCATAATAGCCTGCTGAGCTCTCTGCAGAGACGTCCGATCCGCTCCGGGAACGTCTTCAGATGATCGGACAAGATCTGAGGTGCTTCTGAATAAATTCCCTGTGAAACGGTGCACGTCTTCACAAGGTAGAAACGGCCTCCTCTGTTTACCATCATGCGTCAGGCCCATGAAGCAGGAAGGAAGGAACTAAAAGGAAAGCAGCTTATTTACCCTAGAAATCAGGATATTATTTGCATATTATTCTGCTGGCTGATACGTCTGAGCTAATCCTTGGTATTGTTAAGCAAACTGGATTCAGCCCCTAAAGGTGCTGCTGACTGAAAACTCACAATCTTTACTGCATAGTTGATTCACTTTGGCTTCATTCCCCAAAGGACAGGAGGCGGTCAGCTCGCTAATTGGTTGCGAGAAGCCCCCGTCTCCTCATGGTGTGCTAATGGGGTGAGAGACGGATAATTCCCTGCATTGTTAATGTGCATTCGATTCAGCAAAGAAAAGGCATGAAGCTGCACACGAACAGCTGCTGCCGTTAGTCGGCTGAATGGAGGCCGCTCACCGAGCATCAGCAGGGAGGTGGAGAGACTGATTTGTTCTAAAACACTATGTGCTGCTTTCCCCCCCCCCCCCCCCCCGGCAGCCCCCACGCGCCTCAAAGGGTGCCGAGTAATACGGCGATACCAACGCACGCCATCAGCAGCGGCTGGGACACGAGTCGAGCCACACACACACATTCTGCAGGCCACTACTGGTGTAACCACACACACACACACACACACTCTCTGAGGGCAGAAAAGGTCGGGATCTCCTGTCAGCCCATTCCGTGACCGGGGAGGGTTTGCCCCCCCCTCCAGCGCGGCTTCATAACCTCTAACCCGTCGCGCTACCCACGACCATGATGTCAGCCGACACCCGGGTGGTCCCAAAGGAACTCCTCCTTCACCTGGTTTACCTCTAGATGAAAGGAGGCAGAAGTCAGAGGTGTGGGGCAGTACCCCCCCCCCCCCCCCCCCCCGCCCCCCCCTGTGTGAGGGCAGTCGATGTCGCTCTTTGCAACGCAATGCTTCCAGTAACGTGTGTGACTGCGTTCTCTCTGCTCTTACTGAGTGAAAGATGGTGTCGGCATCTCGTAATATTTCGCCTGTGCACACACACACAAACACACACACACACACACACACACACGTATGCATATGAGTGGATGAGAAGGAGAAATGACCACGGACACCAAAGGGGGGGGGCAGCTTGCCACTTCTGTGTGAGTCACAGTGTCTGCACAGAGGGCCGGCTGGACGAGCTCTTGTGTGGGATCCTTCACATTCAGAAACCACCGGGACAAAAGGGCGTTTTAAGACGACGGTCAGATTTGTGGAGGTTTGGATGCTCGTGGATTAAAGTCCCCGCACACGCGAGGCTCACGGTTCTCTTTTTTTCCATCGGACCTGCTGTCTCAAGTTGTGATGATGTGACCTCCACGAGACATTCACGGGGGAGTTGGACCCACAAACAAATCACTGGGTCCAACAAGGAAGTAGGAAGGAAACCATATTCGTGCTTTGCATTTTGATAAACAGAACAATAGCATTTTAAAAGGCCGTATTTCCTAAAGTCAGAGGCTCTGAGATACTAAAGTACGATGAGTGGGATGAAGGATGTAGTGAAGACGTCACTGCCTTATCAAAACCAACCAGGAGGAGGAGGAGCAACCAGAAGATGAACGAATGAAAGGAATCTGCTACGTAAAGAAAAACCGATGCTGTGCTTTGGACGTGTAAAGTATTATTCCTTCAGCAGATGCAAGTCAACAGTATCTCAAATAGCTGTAGCTCTGTTGTATTTCTCGTCTCCACTGCAAGTTCTTCCTCCCCCCTCCCTCCTCTTTGAACCTCTTGGTTCTTCTCTCGCCTCCCTTCCTCTTATTTTTTTCCCCGATCCGAGTCCATCAGTCTGCCTCTTTTGTTCCGTCTCTCACTCGTCCCAGCGGGGTTGTCATGGCGATGTGTGCAGCTTGGCATTACACGTGTTTTCAACAACGGCGTCCATGGCCGGGGCAGAACCACAACGAGGCGGAGGGGGGGGGCTTTATGTAGATGAGGAAGCTAATATTCAATCTACATTGGATTAAGAACAATTGTTCAAACAATTGTCAAATCTGTAATAAAAGATCAAATCAAAGCGGGGTTGAAAATAACTCAAAGGATGTTTGTGAGGAGGATGAAAAGGAAATATTGGGAGAGAAAAGCGCGAGGGAGAAGGGAGGGAGGAGAGATGGAAGACAATGAAGAGAGGAAGACAGAAAAGGACGACGCTGAGGACACATTCTGAGGCAACAAAGAGGACGGACGGAGAGAAGTGGAGGAAGAGGAGCAGGTTCTCCAACGGCCCGGTGAAGAAGTTAATGTTCGTGAGCAGGAAGTGGCAGCTCCTCCACACCGGCGCTTCCCTCCCCGCCGCGCCGGGCCTTCGTTAGCAGAGGGAGGACGGGTCACGGCGAGGGAAGGCGTGGACGTGTGAACGCGTGGCGAGTCACGGCGCCCGAGGGGCACGAAGGCGAAAGAAGAACGGCGATAAACAACGGAGGTCGAAGCGCACGACTTTATGCAATTAAAGGGAACCGACCGGCCTTCAAGAAGAGGGTGAGATGAGACAACATGTGAAGGGGGACGAGGTCGGCGTCCATTTGAGTGGCAGAATGTATTCTGGGATTAATCTTTTGACACCTTCAGCCACTCTGCTTCCGAGGTCTCTTGTTATTGTCGTTAAGTGCTGACTGAACATTTGAGTTGATGAATTCCAAAGGCCGTCCCGGCTGAGTGGGTGAAAGTTTGAAGGATTGAAAACGAGGCGCGATGCCTCGCGAGCCGTTTCACGGCAGAAGTGAGGGAGGTGTTTTTATTGCGTTGTGTGTGTCGGCGATACATCGATGTGTCCATCTGAGAGAATGTTTGCGAATACGTGAGCCACCATTAATATTTATTCCTTTAAGTACTTCCAGCACTTGCTCTGCGTTACCGCGATCCCACCTTGCCCCCTAGCTTCCTTTCCTTTCTTCCTGCCTGTCACCATGCATCATGCATCCAAATCCAATTATCCAATATACATGCAAAACGATGCGCCGGAGGCCTTTGTGACCGAAAGCCCCCGGAGGAGCCCAGATGGCAGATGAGATGGCCAGGAGAGCAAAGCCGATACCTTGGTTGATGGAAAGAGTGAACTGCGAGGGGGGGTTGTCGGTTTAATGAGTTGTGCGGGAAGAGAAATGAGCAGCATGGAGAGAGATGAGGGGGGAGGAGGGTTTGTGCGTGAATGGGAGAGACGAAGGGGTGAAGCGTAAATGAGAAATTGATGGAGAATGACTGGTTGAACAATTGAATAACGGACTGAGAGACGGACAAATAACTCAGCTTATGGAGGGTTGAGCGAATCAATCACTTAATCAGGCGAATAATTCGCCAATCAAAAGGGAAATTCTAGTTTCACAGAGTTTTATTTTGTTCTTTTGAAAGAGAAAAAGAAGGTAAAGGGAACTTCTTACTTCTTAACCTCTGTGATTGTCTGTCTGCTTTTCTTTTTTCCATCTTAACTAACGGCCAAAGCTGCTAAAAACACAGTGGAGAGGTGAAGGAATCTGTGGTGAACGCAGATGTTTGCCAGTTATATATTTTTGCACAGAATCGTCTCTTTGGCCTCATCTGGTAAACGTGCTGCTCGGGATTTGTGTTGTTTTTAAAAAAAATCAATTTAGGATTTGATGAACTGGATCGTTTTCATCCTTTTTCTTCAAAGTCTCTCATATTTTATCCCACGGGACTGAGTGTAGCATATTTTAAGGGTTACAGTGACCTCCAGAATTATTGGCACCTTTAGTCAAAAGGAGCAAAACGAGCTGCCAAAAAATCTCTTTTCATTTTTCATGCTCAAGATATTTAATTAGAAATATTCACAAAAATATGACCTAAATGAAGTGACATCATTTAAATAAACTCCTATGAAATATCTGGGGTTTAGGTTGGAGCGCTGTGATGGCGGGTCAGAAGCTCTTCTCTGTGGTCCACAAACCATTTCTGTGTAGATTTTGAGGTTTGCTTCGGATCGTTATCCTGCAACAAAGTCCAACCGCGGCACATTTTAAGCCTCCTGGCCGTCATTTAATATCCGCTGGTCTTTAATGGCGTCCGTGTATCCCTGTATCCTAACAAGATGTCCAGGGCCTTTGGTAGCAAAACAGCCTCACAACACCAAAGACCCATCAGCGCCCTTCACAGAGGGTATGAGGTGCTTCTCTGTTTGACCTCCTCTCTTTATACCCCAAACCCACCTTTCATGTTGATTTCCAATCTCACCAGATAACATTGAAAGTCACAGCAACGTTTAGCAAACTGTAGGCGCTTTAGTTTGGTGTTGATTGACAGCAGAGGCTTTTTCCTGACGACCCTCCCACACAGCTTGAGGGGATCTAGGTGGCATCTGATGGTAGTTTTGGAGACTTTCTGACCCCAAGACTCAACTAGCCTCTGCAGTCCTCCAGCTGAGGTCCTTGGAGCATCCTTTGCCAGTGGAGCCATCGTCCTGTCGGTGCGGAGGGTCAATGTCCTTCTTAACCTCTCCTGTCGCTTTAAACTTGCCCTGATGATGGAAACGGGTATTTTCAAGTATCCGTTTCCTGAACCACTTGGTCACACATCTTCACTGTGTTCTACGGTCTTTAGTTGTTGTGATGAATGACTACGGTCATTTGGCTTGTGTCACCTCATATTCATACCCCAGTGAAACAGGAGGTCATGGTTGAACAGTTCCTGGTCAAACAGGTCATCTTCAAAATGAAAAAAAATGAATTATGCATCAGTTAGATGTTAATCATGGGATTTTCTGGGGGCGCCAATAATTGTGGAAACATGTTTTGGAAAATCTTAATTAAATGTCAACCTCCTTATTTTTCTTCAACAATTCAATCTTCAATGAAAAGGAAGATTTTTGCAAAAGATCATGAGGATAAAAGACATTTTTTCAAAGCACATTTTTACTAAAGGGTGCCAATGATTCTGGAGATCACTGTATGTTGGCATCACGGTCAGTATGGCGGACACACACCCGCAAAAAACATAACAGGCTGTTGTTATTGCTTGAAAAATGATTGTGTTCATATTGTACGTGAGCGTCTTCGTACACTTGCATTACCATATGTAGATTGAAAAAGGTCTCTCTGTACTTGAGGCCATGAAGTAGTACTTCCTAAAATGAATATGAAGAGAACGAACTGTACATTCCTCGTCGCCAAAGGCCCACCGGAGCTTTTCAGAATAAAATTCTCTTCTTTTGTTATGGCTTCACTTCAGGCCAGCAGTGAGACACTTTCCAGGGAATCTAAAAGAGTGAATTTCATCACAAATGACTAATTATAAAGAAAAAAAAAACTCCAGTAGCCTTGAAAAAGCTTCAGCTAAACTTTGAAATACATTAATGTATGAAAGAAGGTTTGTGTTCCACATCTCTAACACGGCAGCCGTGCCAGAGACCCGACCCCTGAGGTCCAATCTGCATGAAGAGCAAGAAGGATTTCAGAGGTAAGATTTATTAACAACATGGAAACACGTCCTGGGGGGGGCAGGAAAAGACAATACGCAAGCAGGATATGAAAGAAGGCCTCCGTGCTTCTGTGATCTGTTTTCTTCAAAGGACGTTGACTCAAAACCGAAAACAAAACGCTTGATAAATAAAAAAAAAAGGTTGAAAAAAGGCCATGTCCCGCCCCCCCCTCCAATAATGCTAATTTTAGAATTCCGTTTCTGCCCGTTATACCACAGGAAGACTGAGCCACATGTATTTTAGAGGCCGGGCAAATGATAGGTTACAACAGAGGAGGGAAAAAGGCCCGTTAGCGGGAACATTACCCTCGGCAGAAGCTTTAACAGAGTCTTGGTATAATTAGACAGCAAACTTGACCCTTCTTTTCGATTCCTTCCCCAAGCGCACATTACCAAAACTAATCCTCGGCCTGTCCTCCACTCGGCTCTTACAATCTCAATAAATCATTCTGATTGTTGGGGACACAAGTCGTGACTTGAACTCGACTCGCGGGGCCTAATCAGAGCAGAGACAGATGTGCTTCTCCTCCCGATCAACCCGACCAACTCATGACTTCTATGACTCCTGTAACATGTTGACCTGTGATCCACAGGACGCGTCCTCTGCTCCCACGTCCAGGTTCTTGGACAAAACCCTCTGTTTTCCTTCACAACAAAAGGGGTCGTGTTTCCGTTAAATAAGAAGGCAAACAGAGGAGAGGAGGGAAAACCAAGAAACCGGGCTGGACGCACGTGTGAGCCTGAAGAGAATGAAAGGGTGGAGGAAACACAACAGACGGGAGGCCGGCCGGCGGGCTGATGAGCCGAGAGGGGAGGTGTGAAAAGACGAGAGAGAAAGAAAGAGAGAGACGATGAAGAGCATCGCGACCGGAGTTCTCACAACCTTCTTGATCAATCATCTAATTCAATTCAAAATGAAGAATCTTTCAAAATGGAACAAGCTATGAAAAAAGGATGGTGGATGAGTGGCCGATGATCATGCAGGCTGAGTCGGGTTTAGAGACGTCGGCAGGTCGGGGGTCTCATGGTCTGCGGTTGAAGATCGACGGGGGGGATTATGTACAAAGTGAAACGCGAGGCTCCAGACCTCCCCGACTGGCTGAGCTCCTCCACTGTCTCCTCTTTCCTCCACTTCTTCCTCTCTTATCTCCTTCCCATTTCCGTCTGCTGGTGTCTCCGTCACCTCCACGGCCAGCTTTTTAAGTTAAGCTTCATCATCTGAGTACAGCGATAATGTGCAATATTTTAATTACCAGCTTACAATACTTTCTTCCTTCTTCGCTGCATATTCTGTCCTACATTCTGTATTCTATTTCTCAGCTAAGAGAGAATTACATTTAGCATTTTTTAAATGAAACAAACAAATAGCTGAGCTACATAACGTGTCTGTCCTATATTCTGGTCCTCATGTCTCCATTCGGTCCCTTCCCTCCGGTTTACCTTCCCAGTTAGAATGCTCTCCACGTCTCAGTTGTCTGAAGGCCTTAAATCCTCCTTAAATCCGTGCGCCCTCCTTCCCTCTGCATGTCTGATGAGTGTAATCGCACCGAACCGCGGCGCTCACCTGGATTCACCCGATTACTGTGTTTGTAAGAGGAAGAGCGGGCAATCGTAGTGTCTCCCTCCCCGCAGGGATTACGGCATGTTATCCTGACACGGTCAGAGGAATTGCATCGTTTTGGTGGGAAGAGGTAAACAGCTCGTGAATGCTCAGTTTGGGTAAAGATCGATGAATTTGAGGGTTTATCCGAGCATCAACGTGGAGCCGTTTACAATACGGATAATAATCGTTTTTGTTTTTCGTGCCAGAATCCGCGGTGAGGAGCGCGTCCTCGGGTGTGAGGAGGAGACCTCTTGGTGGATTGGTGCCCCGCCTCCCGTCCACCATCGTGTCCTTGTGTCGCACTCAGCAGCACTTTGTGAGCTTCATTGGAACGTCATCACTGCGAGTTCCACGCTGTTGTGCTGCCTCTCTGGGGTTTTGCAGAGATTTCATGGCGTCATTTGTAATCTGATGGCCTCTAAATGGTCTTCGAGCAGAGAGTCACCACCGCCACCACGTCGTCTCCATCCTCCACTTCTCCTTCCCCTCCACCCTCGGCTCCAGCTCTGCATGCCAAACTTCTATTTCACGCATTTCCTGTCTCCTGCCGAACCGTCTCTGTGTCTCTTCAGTCTGCACATCCCGGGATTGTGATGCCAGGGTCTGTGTGCGTGAGCAGCTGCTTGTTCAGAGGCTTTATGCTGAACGCAGCCGTGCAGCTTTGTCTCCTTTGTTAAATACACATCTGTCTCAGCTGGCGGGACCCGCCAAGAGAAGAAGGATTTGACTAATGGAGATCATTAGGAAGCAGAAAAGGTCTAGTGTCTCATATGACTTTCCTGTGTGGAGGTGTTTTTTTTTTTTTTTAAATGTCTCCCGTTCCGAAGAAAGAACACAATCAACACACACAATGTGTGTGTGTGTGTGTGTGTGTGTGTGTGTGTGTGTGTGAAGCTGTCCAATCCACTTTAGTGGTGTAATACACAAGTGTGTGTAGACAAGTGCCATCTAATATTCCCATTGCAATAATTCAGAAAGTCCATGGAATAATGAATAATATCAACTTTGTTTTACTGTCTCTTAAGGATTAATTATTCAGCGGAGACATGCTGATAATGCATCACTGTGCTCCAACTGCTGATATTCACTCAAACCGAAGAGCGACGTCGGCTCCATTAATCAACACCATGTTGAGGCTCACTGCAGTGTAAAACATTGTGATTAGAACACTAACTTCTATTTAAAAGCTTCGTGAAGAAAAAAGAGGAATCCCTTTTTGCCCACCAGCGTTCCAGGACGCCCGTCCTACTCACTTCACCACTTTCTGGTCATCACCACCAGAGCCAAGACCAAGTCGTGGGCTGCGACCGGATCAAAGCAACCCGGTTCCAGTCCTGCACTGGCTGACACACTGATGATGAAATGTAGAACATGCAAACCCAAAGCGCTCCAAAAATAGATCCCAACCATCCAAAAAAACTAACAAGATTCCTCCGCATTCACCTTAAACGTAATGCTGTGGAAAGCTGTTTCCATCTGACCTGCAGTGAATCCAACATTTCTGGCATATTTACACTTTCCTTGCTGGTTGGGTGAATCAGAGCTGATATCCAACGCCAAGTGGAAATATACAAAGAAGCACAGATGAGCGCTGATAGGCCACTGAACCCTGAAGCTGAAAAGAAGAGAATGAGCGTCCCACCTATCGGCGTATCAGCGCTCCCTCGGTCCGCCGCGGTGATAATGCTCGCTGAAACGACGCCGAAGCCGGCGTCTCACTCTGTCACACTGACCCAACTGGAGGAAATGGAAGGTGCAATGAGCTGTTATCTGGTCCTGGATAAGTGAAAGCATCCAGGGAGTCAGTGCTTTTCTCACTCATAGTCCATCAATGCAAAGCGCCCAGACGTTTGTTAGCCAACGAGCTAAAACGGATGTTTTTTGGGCTTTTGGCAGTTTCATTGACCTCCGATCTCAACAACAAAATTGAAAGATCTGTTTGGATGTTTAGGATTGATGGTGCATTATATTTTGTATGTTTATCTATAAGAGCTTGATGTGTGGCCATTAATACTTTAAGAGTAGACGTCCAACGCAGAACTGGTGCGCTGTGAAGAATTCGGTCGCTGGCTGTCGATATCTGTGTGAACCCCGACAGGCGGGGCTCCGTTTGGGGAGGGTTCGTCTGCCTTGGTGCGTTACAGGTGTCCCTCGTGCTGCTGTGGCGAGGACCATCACGCTCCCAGGAGCCCCTGCACCTGTCAGCGTGACGGACAGCCCAGCTGCTGATCGAGAGCGCTCCAAAGCCAGATTCTGAAGGCTGTGAAATATTTCAGTGAGTTTAAAATGAACCTCCGCGCTTCATTAAAGCTCGCAGGCAGGCAGGCAACCTGCGGTAACCGTCCATCTGCAGAGGAACTCGTTGTCTGTGCGGCGAGGATTTCTCTGAAGCCGCCATCATCCGTCATATCGCCACCAATCTGTTATTTTCCCGCCGTTACCTGTTGTAATTTAGCTCTTTGGGCGGCGCTCGCTCTCTCTCAACGAGCTTCATCTGCATGTGTTTTGCAGAATCCCAGAGTGCGTTTCAGTGATTGCAGGAGACAGGTGTAAACATCCAATTTCCCCCTTGATGTTACAGAGTGACAGATTATTTCACTCAGAAGTACGAGGTTGAATAATGCAATGAATCGATTTAAAAAAATCTCTTGTGTGACTATCGACTGGATACAGAGCCATCGGTTCAGAGCCCTCAACATGGTGTCTTTGTCTTATATTGAACCAGGAGCCAGGACCAGAGGACAGACACCGTTACAAGGGCTAGCTAGCTACATAGCTTGGTCACAGAGTTGTTTCTGCAAATTCTGGCATTTGCGTCAGCTCGTTTTTAATGTTCTTCTTCGAGAAACTTCCAAGCCCAAACCACTCAATCACATCAGTTTCAGCCAATAGGGAAAAAGTCCATTTGTTTTTTTTACTGAAACAAATCAAACTTCACAAAATCAATGGCACATTACATTGGTGGCTCAAATAAAGACAAAAGACCCCAGATGCTCGTCACCTCTGCTACGGGACGCGAACAAACAGACGCTGCTTTGTTTCACCTTCAACCGCTTGCTTTACAAAGTCGATCAATCAAAGAGATAATGATGACATCATCTCTACAGCTCTCTCTCTCTGAGCGTTCAACTGCTCATGCACTTGCATAATTGTATCTGATACATAGATTTGTTCCACAAACGTTTAATAGACTAAATCCATTGGACAAACTGCCCCTTTGTGCAAATATTCTGCATCCCTCTTGCAGATGTTACACAGCTCAAGCGTTTGAAGTAGATGGGAACCGGAATCTCCGGAGCCGGCGGAGCAGCCGGTGCCCAGACGTCCCCTGTGACCCTGGCAGCCTGGAAGAGAGCGATACCTGCTTTCCTCCCCAAAGGGGATTGAGCCAAAGAGCAGCAGGAGTCAATCAAGCACACAGTTAAAAGTTGGACTTCTGCTCTTCTGCATGTTTCTTTCCCCCGTATTATACAAGTCCCCCAGTGTGAGAGGGTCCAGCACCAATGTTGTCCGTACCGTCCACTGTAACGGTCCCCCGGTGTTTACAAGAGACTGGGTGACCTATTGGCCATTTCATCATCCTTCCTGTGGATGTGCACCCCATCTTTATGCTAAAAGTCTTTACTGGAGCACAGAGCTGCTCAGAGATCTCGTCTCTTGAATATTGCTCTCAAAGTTCCCCATTGATTTATTGTACTACCTGATTTAGCTTCCCCCAGTGTCGTATCCCTACAGGACGTGAATGTTTTCTGGCAGTGCTCAATGTGACCCTGCAAAGTGCTGCTGAGTTGCAGAATCAATAAGCTGTCAGTATCAAGGTCTCTCATTATAAAATACCTTGACATGTAAAGACAAATGAAGAAAATTCATTTGATCGACCCCATCAGCATCAATCTCTATTGAATCCGCACCTGAGCCGTGGTACAAGAATCCATGCTTCCATCAGTCAAACATCGCCATGGCAACAGGACAGCGGCTTCCAGGCCGCAATGACTCAGCTCTCTGGATCCGCTCTCAACGTGACGGCGCCGCCAAAGCAGTTTGCTACTATTTGTGTTTCGCTCACTCTGCCGTGTGTCAGGAGCCGCAGATATTCAAAGTCACCCCCCCCCCCCCCCCGCCATCACCTCACCTGATTCTGTCTGGCACTCGGTGGGTGTTGTTGCCGTCGCTCTGGCAGTTGCCGGCGTATTGCGCGCGGCTGTTGGGGCCCTGGTCCCTCCGCAGAGCCATCGCCCCGTGGGTGAGCACGGAGACGCCTTTGGCGATGCGCCTGCAGGATTAGGGATTAGGGACACGGATTAACTGCGTGAGACGGAGACACAGGGACATTTTCAAAAGTCTCCTTCGAGTCTGCCGAGGCGCCGTGAAACGCACAGAGAGCGTTTGCCGTGCTCGAATGGGTGCACCCCCAGAAAACCATGAAAACAATCAGAAATGCTGAACGCGGAGGGGAATAAATGGGCTTCTCTCATCAATACCTTCAAGCTAAATGGTGCAGAATGTTAAAGAAACACTAATTTTAGCAACTTAAATTGTGTGAGACTTCGGCAAAATGAAAAGTAATTACATCTTCACTGACTGAGACGCTGTAGAATTGCCCAATTTCTACAAATTAGTTTCCTTTGTTGGGGGGGGTGCACTCGCAGACAGGAAGTGATGAATCAAGACTAAAGAGCAAAATGAAATGTTCTCCCGGATCGGCATTAGCTCCATTTCCTTTCTTCTCTGCTTCCGTACTCTCAGGACATCCGGGTTTCTAACGGGACACGGCAGCGCTTTATTTAACACATCAGTGGGCCGTCCTGCTGGGAGGAACAATGTTAATGCGATTCAAAGGGAAAACACTGTAAAGCTGTGAAAGCGTCCTCGTTCGCCGGTATCAGTGT
Organism: Gasterosteus aculeatus; assembly: GCF_964276395.1. Lineage (NCBI taxonomy): Eukaryota > Metazoa > Chordata > Actinopteri > Perciformes > Gasterosteidae > Gasterosteus > Gasterosteus aculeatus. The sequence continues at coordinate 16,989,758 of NC_135697.1, read as the reverse complement.
GAATGGATGTTTCTGTGAATGAGGAACTCACGGGAAAGCATGAATGAAGCAGCAGGAGCTGATGCTTCATCACCAATGAACTACAAGTTACAAAATGTATTTTTAAAGATTTCCTCATTCCAATGAATACGCAGGCTCCCTCGCCGTCTGTCTCGGGGTAATTAAATAATACATCAGAAGCTTTCACAGAGCAAGCGACAATATAACGCTCACCGCTTTTTAATGCGGCCTTAAAGTCCACTGTGATTTGTATCTCACATTAAAGCCACACAGGGAGTTTTTATGTCTTATGATACACAGGCCTTCATTATGTAATATGAGCGTTTAAGATCAGCCATAAGTTCTAGCTTCAGTCCCGCTCCAGCCGGCCGGGACTCCACATCTAATGACCCTAAACCCACAGAGCGGTTTGAGGCTTCCCTGATTCACATCAGCACTTGAAACAAGCCGGGGGGAGGGGGGGAAATGAAGTGTGGAAGGGAAGCTGAGGGGTTTCTAACGTGCCAAATTCTGTCCTCTTCACAAGGAATGAGTGTCTTCAGGAGGAAAGTTTGACTGGCAGAGCAGAGGCAGCTTGAATGTGACACGTTACCCACGTGTCCTAATAAAGTCCTGTCTTGTGTCTTACGACGTGTTAAACCTGCCTCCAAGGTGGAATCGCGACTCGAATGAGCCGTTAGCGGCGCAGCAGGCTGAGACTCGGCTCCCGCGCGGCGTCTCTTCAATGTCTTCAGTGGACCACGTCGTGCTTTAGTGTCTAGAGAGGCTCCATCAGCAGCGGCACTCATAGACACTGCAGCAGAGGGTCGACTTACTGCAGTGTACCGCTGAGAGGGGGGGGGGGGGGGATGCTACGCTGTCACATTCAGTCGAGATGTTTAATTGCTGGGATTCGGAGGACACAGCTGGTGTGTCATCTGCACCCATCAGTATCCAACAAACCACCGTGCACTGGTCAATTGTTTAATGATGCGTTCAAGTGATTATAATCGACCTATTAAGAAGGGAAATGTCACATTATTTGTGATTCGATGACTCGTAAATATTGGAATCCAAATGTCATACGTATATGCAAACATCGCATTCTATACGTTGTTAAATTGTTGCCGTCCGGAGGAATCTTTTGGAGGAGCTCAGGGAGTCAAATACAACAGAGAATAATCCTGTTTGTAAATACAATTATTCATTGGTCAAATCTGTTTCGCATATCCAGCTCCAAACGTCCATCACTGCAAAGCGAGCCCCCCCGAAGCCTCGTACCTGCGAGGCTCGTCCCTCCAGCCCTGCGGCCGGATGGCGAACAAGGCCTTGGGCAGCCCCTCCAGGCCCAGACCGGACAGCGCCGGTCCCACGGCGAACCACATGTGACTGGGCCCGGCCTGACCCGCCGCCAAGGCCGCCCGGAAAATCAGCTCCGCCTCCTCCAGCGAGCAGTACAGCAGACGGACCTGGAGGGGGGCAGAGGGGGGGGGGGGGGGGGGGGCAGAGACAAGGGGAAAGGATTTAACAGAGAGTCTAATGAGGAGTAGGTTTAAAGTGAGAGAGGAATCAATGACAGCGAAGGAAGGAAACAATACGATGGAAGTTAATGATCAAATAATTGAGAGGTCCAGAAAGAAGGGACAAAGAAAAGGATGCTTACAAATTTAATACATTAAAGAGAACATGGCAACAAGAATAAAGAGGGGGAGAAGGAATAATAATAATCAGTGAAAGGAAGAGAGAAGAAGAAGAAGAAGAAGAAGAAGAAGAAGACAACAAATGGACAGATGAGGACACAACTTAATTCTTCATCTTCACTGGTTCTTTCCGTCTCATACTGCCCTTCATCTTTGCTCAAGGATTATATTCATTTATACATCAGTACACTAGCTGCACTTAAACATTATTGCTTCTCCTTTTTAGAATTATATATTATCTTCAACACAGCGAGCTGCGCTTGATTAACGGAGCTTCTCGGTCAGCACGTATTTCCCTCTCATACATTATTAAGGAGGGGGGGAGGGAGGGGAGAGGGGTGGGGGGCAAGATTGAAAAGACAAAACAAGATTAAAAACATGAAACTAGAAGTGTGGGAGAAAATAAAACGGCTGTGTGTGTGTGTGTGTGTGTGTGTGTCTGTGTGTGTGTGTGTGTGTGTGTGTGCGTGTGTGTGTGTGTGTGTGTGTGTGCGTGTGTGTGTGTGTGTGTGTGTGTGTGTGTGTGTGTGTGTGGGGTTGACGCTGAGGCTACTTCAGATGATTAAGCAGACGAAGCACTCAAGAAAAATTTACTCCACAGTTTTTGTAAGATCGCCCGAGAGGTTATGAAAGTGAAAATAGTCGAAAAGCTTCACCAACTAGAAGCGGTGAGGGTCAAAGGGACAGACAGTGGGGGGACGGCGAGGGGACGTCAAAGGGACAGACAGTGGGGGGACGGCGAGGGGACGTCAAAGGGACAGACAGTGGGGGGACGGCGAAGGGACAGACAGTGGGGGGACGGCGAGGGGACAGCAGTCACATCCTCTCAGCCTGCAGTGCATCGTCGTGTGTTCGAATCAAATAAATAGGTTCAGTCCCCCCACCAGCACAGAAAGAAGAAATTTGTGATTTCGCGGCTTTTTGGGTTTTTCTGTCTTTCCCAAATTGGTGATTATTTGCCTCAAACCCGCGCTGATTGCTTTGCCTCCACATTTCCTATGCTGAACTGCACATTCATTATGCAACACTTTTTACCACCTATCAATATCAGCCTGACGCGCCAGATGGGCTGTTTCACAGAACCATCTGAGATGCCGTCATTGGAAACTGTTTTCAAAAGGGCAAACACTTAAAAAAAAAAAGACTTGGCCAGTGATCTGATGGACCATCTGTCAATCAAACTCTTGCCAAAGACAGTTAGACTAAAACAAATCCCCTCCATCATTATTGCCAAAATAACAAATTGGTTGCTTGAAGATAAAAACATATTTTCTTAGGAAAATCAAAAAGACCAATTCCTCTAGATCAGTAGTAGTGGATCAGTAGATCAAAGTAGTGGACATAGTTGGAGAGAAAAGAAAGTTTCCTGTTCAGCACCACAGCGGCTCGGACAGCTCCGCTCGGACCGACTAACTGTGAAACTGGTGAAACATTGATAAGTGAAAGTAATATTATTACACCAGTTGCCCCTGTTGCTGCTACGCTCGCTAATCCATTCTCCTCCGTGTAAATGGAGACGTGCAGAGATGCCGATCCTCCGCTGATTCATGCGTTTCCAGCGGAAGCAAACTTTGGAGTAAAATAACCGGCCCATGCGGCGCTGCAGCTCCTCAAGTGCACCGACATTAAGCATAAAAGCACATGAGATTCATCGTTCTTCATTGGCGGGTTACAGTTAGGGTTAGAGGTTAGGGTTGGGGGTTAGGGTTAGGGGTTAGGGTTGGGGGTTAGGGGTTAAGGGTTATTGTTGGGGGTTAGGGGTTAAGGGTTAGGGTTGGGGGTTAGGGGTTAAGAGTTAGGGTTGGGGGTTAGGGGTTAAGGGTTAGGGGTTAGGGTTAGGGGTTAAGAGTTAGGGTTGGGGGTTAGGGTTAGGGGTTAGGGTTGGGGGTTAGGGGTTAAGGGTTAGGGTTGGGGGTTAGGGGTTAGGGGTTAGGGTTGGGGGTTAGGGGTTAGGGTTGGGGCGAGGCATGCAGGAGGGGGGTATTTTAACTCCAGGTGTAAATAAAATACAGATTGTTGCAGATAAGCCTCGTCGGTCGTGTTATGTCTAATTTCCGTGGAATGATCCATAGCACTTCATCAAAGGCCTCGGCATCACCGGGGGGTCATGTAGATATTCTCATGAAACCTCGCCAGCAGCATTTCAAAATGACGATAAAAAGAATGAAAAGAAAACATGGCAGTACGTGAGCAGATTTGCACTCCTGTAACCCGAGAGATCAACAAAACCCAAAGCTGCCATCCGAAGTGGTCCCAACCCCGACATTCTATACGAAAATAAAACACAACAAAAAATGTACAAAAGCGCTCAATTGTCTGCTATTGTTTGGACGTGGACATTGTGGTTCAGAAGTACAATGAAAGCAAGCAAAGTACTTGTAAAGGTAATTTCAGGTAATAATAAAGAAAATGTTTTTGCTGCTGACTAAATGTCCGGGCTTTAGCTTCTCTTCATTCAGGCCGATCACATACGTGTCGTGAACATAATTACTCTCCTTCAAGATGGTTGGAAGTGAGCCCTGACATTTGCAGCTCAAGCCGGACCTTTGAAAACAATCAATTTGTTTGAACCATGAAATCTGACAAATGCTTAAGTTTGAAAACAACCTTTAAATCCAGAAGCAGAAATATGTATATAATTCTTTGTATTAAGCGATTTGGAGTGACTATGGATCATTCCACGGAAATTACAATACATGACATTTACATTACATCACATGTCATTTATCTGACGATTTTATCCAAAGCGACTTACAATAAGTGGATTTCAACCATAAGGACACAAACTCAGAAGAAACAAACTCAAGAAACAAGAAAGTGCAATTTCATCAAATACGCCGATGTACAACTCGCTGTAGATAAGAACCATTATAAGTCCAATGTAAGTGCTCCAGTTAGTTAGTGTGTTAGTGGAGGTAGAGTCTGAAGAGGTGTGTCTGTAGTCTGAAGATGTGAAGGCTCTCTGTGGTCCTGGTGTCTTCAGAGACCTCCTTCCACCATTTAGGAGCATTTTGCTCTCAGTGAAAATGAATAGATATCAACGGTAACTATTTAATGTGCTACTAACACCAATAGTTATGCAACAAATACTACATCCTTCGTCCATATTACAAATCCGACGTGCTCTTGGCACGTGTAGTTTTTACCGTGATTGCCAGTTGGTCATAATGCCGTTAGCTAGTGAGCACAAAATGCTGTGAAACGTCTTTGAAGTGGCAGCCAGTGAGCAGGAACACTCCCTGAATGAAGCCATCATGACTTTGAAGGTTTTAACCACCAGCTGCACCCGTGTGGACTCTTCTTAAAAAACTCCACCTAAACGCCTGAAACTGCACCTTCAAAGGCCGACACCGAGCTCGCTCCGTCCGTTCCGATGTGCTACGTCCCTTTCATGACATTACATCACGCTCGCTGTGGTCCATTTGTGTTTCATGGATTCTCCCTTTCATGGACTTCAGTTGACAAAGGTCACCTATGCTCACAACGCTGATATGATAACAGCAAGGAAGGAACCGGAGTTAAAGGGATACGGAGAAACGGGGCGGGAAGGGGGGGGGGGGCACGCTCAAAGATTCTCAAAAAGGGAGAAGGAGGAGAGAAGAACGGAGAATACCCCGAAAAAACTCCTTCCTTCTTATAGCACCAGGGGACCTCTGTTCATTCCTAATGTCTTTTCACTTTTATACCACGGTAACGTCACGTTCATCTTTTACGCGAAACACAATGTGGCCCTAAACCTCTCTGGGTACTTTCACGATGTGTTACTCGACCTGGACAAGCAGTTGTGTTCAAACGCGCAACTTTGTTTCCCAGGCAGAGGAAACGGCTGTGCGACGTCGTGCGATGCGCCGTGTGAGAGACGCATCGGTCCATAAGGAAGGCAACTAAACCCAGAGAACTCCTCAGGAAACCCTTCGTTGGTAAGACGTGTGATTACTTTTCCAGTCTGCACTGCACTGTGTGTGTGCGTGTGTGTGTGTGTGTGTGTGTGTGGTCCTCCAGCGTGTGATTGAGCACCGTGTCCTCAGTCGACCTCCCTTTGAAAAGGTTTTTACCGGAAGCCACTTATTGAATGTTCAGATGTTTCCTCACAAACGTTCCTCTTCGCTCGAGTATCTTTTAATGTAAAACCTGCAGTGCAAAGACAGAACCGCAAACGTATTGATCCGACAAAGTTGATTAACCGGGTATTGACTCTTTGGAGTCCTGCTCAAACTGAGCCACTGTTGTTTCTTCTGAAGAGAGAGAGAAATTAGTGTTTAATGCATCTCTGGTTCCCCCCACCTCAGCATCTGAACTGATTCATGTCACATAGTGTTCAGAAGTGCGTTGAGTGGGAAAGTTTTAATGTTGTTTCCAGGAGAGACAAAAGAAGCGACGAGTGAAGGACCTGGACCCACCTGCGCTTCGTTGTCTTTGAGCATCCGCTTGGCTCGGGCCCCCCCGGGGTCATCCGTCACGTTGAGAATCACCACGCTCTTCTTCTCCCAGCCGATGAACGAGCCGTCCGTCATCCCCTCCACCATGGCCAGGAAGTCCTCGTAGCCGTGGTGACGGGTGGTGACCACAGAGAAGGAGGTCCAGTCGTACTCCTCCAGGACCTCGAAGATGACCTCCAGCTGGAGCGAGGTGGAGCAGGTGAACTGGAGGTAGATGGACCCGCTCTCCTGAAAGCAACGAGAGACGACTCGGTGAGACCGCCGGGCTTTAGAACCAGAACGTCTGACGTTCTGCTTCAGCGTGACCCACTGGAAACGCTGGGAAGAGCAAAAGAACTCCATGAAACATGATTTTAACTTCCATAACGTACATAACGTGTGTTTTTAAATTATTCTGTTTAATTAAAATCACTTTATTCTGCATAACTCAATCTGTTCGGCTCTGAATTCTGTAGCTCCGCCCTCTGCCGCCACCTCCCGTTGCAAATAACCAAGAAGGAGACGCCCAAAATACCCAAACCTGAGGCGTCAAAGCAGAAGTCCAAAAACAACTGGGTGAGGTCACATTGACCACGCCCACTTCTGAAACACAGCCCATGCAGGTCAGCCATGAATAAATAACTAAATATACATATATAGATACTAAATAATGTATCATATATCAATAGTAAATAATATGTCATCTGTCAACTTCAAATCACACACTCCTCCCGCATTAATGCTGGCTGCGTTCCATAATGATTATTTTCAGAAGCCGACGGTTCAATACCTCTATCAAATGCCACAGGAGTTACAGTTGTGTGTAAATCACAAGTGCATCATGCAAATGGCTTATTCAATAAATATCACGTCTCTCGCGTTGGACTGCTTTGTTAGCGAATGTCTGCCACCACAATATTCCCACACAGATGAGCCACCTGACCTTTATTAGGCCTTAGCGACGGCCAAATCAGCCTAATTAGAAACAAGGTGACCCAGAATGCGTCTCGACGCACTGGATCGGCAACTTTGAAAAAATGGTGTATTTATTGCAATTGCCCATACAACTTGTCTCAGTTGTACACCGGGCTTCTGCGGAGCACACGGCGAAAGGTCAAATCATTAACAGAGATCTTCTGCTCGGTAACGAGAAGTGGTGCTGGTAACTGGTCCTGCGAGGGGACTCCGGTGACTGCAGAAGAGACCACATTCTCTTCTCCAGCATTCGTCGCATCCAGAGCTGAAATGTTTATTTCTGCGTCTCTCTCGGGGTCTCCGGCAGCTCCGGCTCCCGGGCGAGAACTTAACGAGCGGCAGAGACCCGAGTCATAACCTCGTGTTCCAATTCTGCCACCAAAGGTCCTGCGCTGATCCTCCCTTCACCGTACCGCGGAAATGAAACAGACTGGATCGTAGCGTCAGTGGGGGAGGAGCGGCTCATCGGCACGAACCCACGGAGGACGATCACATCCGGAGCTCCAACCGGCCCTCCGGCCACCTCCACCTCCACGGCGCTCATTGAGCCCACTGGCAGCTGCAGCGGTGATGAAGCGATGGATAGAGAGGAGGCGGCTGGATGTTGAGCTGGGTAAATGGTGGCTAACACGTGGGCCGTGTCTTTTTGTCATTGTCATTTTGATGTTGGTGAATACATCAAATGAAAAATGAAAAACGTCATCAACCAGCCGATGTCGCGTGTTCCCGCCTCGTGTTTAAGCCACGGACCAAGCTGAATGAAGATGCACGGTGAAGGTATCCGCTTTTACCTGTTGCTCTCGGCCCAGGCTGGCCCCTCCCCCTACGGCCACCACGGGAACCCCGGTCTGGGCGGAGACAAACTCCAGCATGGGGGCCAGGGGGGCGCGGGTCGGAGGCGGCGGCCTCTCTTCCTCGAACACCAAACCCTGAAAGTCAGAAAAAGGCTTCACGTGGGCGTCGATGAGAATCATGTCACGTCGATCAAAGCTTTTGGCTTCTTTCTGTTCTCACGCAAGCTGCTTCCTGGAATCCATCAGGGGGAAGAATGAACAATTAGAACAATTATACTGACTTCACTCTGCCAACACGCGTCCCGACTGCAGAAGAAACCCGTCATTGCTTTAGGGTTAGGGCTTTTCAAAGTAAACCGTGGGAGGGGGGGGGAGGGGGTTCTGATTGGCAGTCAATGTTCACAGAGATGAAATCGGAGGTAAGTCTTTGCAGAAAAGCTGACAGTTGACTGACTGTTGTAAATGTCTGTTACTTCCTGTGATGACACGGAGTGTTTGACCTAACGCACGTCTTGAGACCTAGAGACAGGAGAGCAAGAGTTCAAGTCTCACTGGATCCAGATGTTGACGGCAACACCTCCTGGGATTAAAGAAAAAGACGGATTAGACAAATCCGTCCCCCCCCCCCCCATCAGTAAACCACAGAGCGGTCCACCGGTGTCCCTGTGAGCGGATGAGTGGGTGAGTGATGACGGGAGGGCGGCGTGTACCTGAAGCGGCGTGGTGGCCAGCAGCTCACACAGCTGCAGCAGGAGGGTCCCCGGGCTGCTCTCGTTCACCGCCAGGTAGATGACGTTGGCCTGACCCGACGGCGTCATCACCGTCTCCCCTACGAGCGCCGCCAGGGACAGGGACGATGAGAAGGAGGAGGAAAACGAGGCCATCGCGGCTGCTGCTTCTAGCGAGACTGTGTCGGTCACTCCCCTCCCTCCTCCTCCTCCTCCTCCTCCTCCTCCTCCTCCTCCTCCTCCTCCTCCCGGACCATTTCCCGGACCGGGCCCCTGCCCCGTCCCCGGCTCGCCGACCCCCGCGCCTCCCACCGCCGCCGCCGTGTCCGGGAGCAGGGAGGAGCCCGAGTGGACCACAGCGATGTTGACCCCACCCGAGTCCCTCTCTCTCTCCCGGGGCCGCAGCAGTAGGGGGGGCGAGGGGCGCACGGGCCCCGTGCAGGCCAGCACAGCCAACAGCAGTGAGAGGGCGGGCCTTGGGGCCACCATGGGGTAAGGGGGGGGCCAGTGGCAGCTGTCGGATGGGGTTCGGCAGGTGAGGCCGGGGGGGTTTTAGGGCCCGTCGGGTAGTGGGTGACGTCTTTGGGACAGGAGGGAAGGAGGAGAGGTGAGGCGGGGCGTATCGGGGGGCAGTGGCTCACAGTGCTTCACCTGATGAGAGGAGACCCTGGAGAGAGAGAGAGAGAGAGAGAGAGAGAGAGAGAGAGAGAGAGAGAGAGAGAGAGGATGAGCTTCAAGTGACAATCAAAATGAGGCCTGAATCAAAATGAGCTTCTTGTGGATAATTTCATAAAATACTGTGTTCCAAGGTAACATGATGTGATACTCGATGGTGAATCTCTACTGGGCAGGAGGGGTAAAGGGGGGCCGGGGGGCACCATGCAGGTTCAGGTCATTTACTCCGAGGCAGGAACTGCATGAGAGGTTTTTTAACTCAGGCTGAATTGTCTTTTGTCCCACAGGCGGAGACCAGTGTGGACGCGGGGGAACCGGCCGGGGCAGCAGAGGTGCAGAGACACCGGCGGGGGGCCGGAGGGACGGGCGGAGTAGGTGCAGAGTGTGTTTGGGCAGGCGGGAGAGGTGGTGGGGGGGGTGTTGGGAGTCGGAATACGCTGGCGCTGTGTGTTTGATGCTTCTTGCCAATGGAAGGCAATCGGTGCATAATTTGACGTAATGGACGAGTCCAAATTATCGGAGTTTCAGATGCTCGGATAATGACATCACAGCGGACACATTTCAGCAACACATTAGCCGCTGTTTGCTCTCGTTGGGAAATTATGGTTCTCATCTTCATATGTCTTTCTGCTGGCTGCTCATAATGATGATGCAACTGCACACGCTTTTAACATTTTGTACTTGCAAAAGGATAAAAGGGTAGAAAGTAAATGTTTTTTGAAAATGTTGAATGCCAAAACTACGATATATGAAAGAGTCAGTGAAGTTTAATGGATTGGACAGTTGTTTCTTTATTATTTTTTTAAATGATTGCAGCATGAGCATTCTTCACATTAAAGTACAATTTTCAAATATATATATATATATATATATATATATATATATATATATATATTTTGCAGCTATATCATCAGATGCTGCACATAAAGCTGGGGTTAGCCGCGCGGGATAAGAAGCAGCTAGCAGCGAGACATCGAAGTATCCAAACAAGCACACAAACACCCGACGCTACGACGGCTTCGCCTCGGGCTCCTCCACCTACGCTGAGGGGAGATTAAATGTTACTGTCGCTGGATAATATTGTGCACGTTAAGTCCAGCTCCAGTGAGGACGGCCGCGTAGTCGTACTCAACTGAAGAAGATTAAAGCGAGCGTCCTGCAGCGGGCATTCTAACAAAGTCTCATTGAAGAACTCATCAGAGCGCTCTGCCTCTCGCTCACTGGCTGAAGGAAAAGGTCCCCGTGATCAGAGGCTCGATCTGGACGTTCTAATCCGATTCAGGAATACAGAACATGAATAGATGATGGCAGAGCAGAAAATCCAGAAGATCCATTGCAGATGATTTGATTCTGTATTTACTTGTGAATGGAAACAATTGTATACGAATGTATTTACTCAGCGTTTAAAGGTTGTACATGTAAATCTCAGTAAGTTCGCTAGTCTTCCACTTCATCCTTATATACTGACATGTTAACGCGGCACATTAATGCGTCAGACCATCCGAAGGCAACAAGCACACAGGAAACCGCTGTCAAGTCCTTTGTAGGGAATTTAATCTGAACAGCTCGTCCATTAGCGGGCAGAAGAAGCTCTTTGTCCCTTATCTTTTCTTTTTTTCTCCACCGCGTGAGACATTCTGGCTCTTAAACCTTGTGCACAGTTGAAAGAAAACACTCAACTTTTGGCAGAAATTGCTCAACGTAACATGAAGAGAATCGTGAGCGGCAAAACAATGTGATAATTGCACAGAGAAAAGAAGTTTAAGCCAACATTAAAATGCCAATCCTGTAGTTCGAGCGGATGACATAAGTCGATATGAAAGACGGTTGGAACAAGGGGAAAACAAAGTATTTACTTCTGAGTGGAAAGTCAGAATTCTGAGAATAAAATCTGAATCATCGATGTCTGGCCACGCGATCACACTTTGCCCCGTTAGTCTCACACGGCGTGGCATTGGAGTGGGGTCAAAGGTTATGTTACAGCTTACATTGAGGCATCGCTAATGATGCTTTATTAGCACGCGAGTGCACAACAGTCTCTTGTGTTTGATGCTTTCCGTGCGCCTCCTCAGTTATCATTGATTTCATGAGTTGGTTGGAACGCTCTTCATCAACCTCCATGATACGTCTGGAAGGTTCTTTTGATTATTGTCTTCAGCGCCTGCGTTACATATATAGAGAGATGCTAACGCGGTTAGAGGGAGACAGCGACGGGCTCTATTGAAGTCGCTAAGAGGGAAACTGGGATCCCTGCTGCACAAACCAAATGCACCTCTTGTGCAACTCTGGCAATAAGAGAATGAACTGAACTGAAAAGGATCATTGAAATGCGTCACAGCGCCAGAAGAAGCCGCGTGTTGTTCTCAAACGGACTGAATAACAGAAGCGGGCGTCCTCGCTGCGAATGTGCGACATCCAGACAAAGTATTCCGCTGCGGCGGTAACGCGCCAGGACGGGAAGAGCCGCCGCGGCCGCGAGCCCCCAAACGAGGAGAGTTCATTTGCCGTGACTGTTTAAAGCCGAACCCGCGGCACCGGGAGTAGTCGACAGCTCGCTGCCCGCGCGCCATGTCGTGCCGTCATAATGTCCGTGGTTATTATTGCCCTGGGTGGGATGTTTATTTCCTAATGGGTCTCATCAGACGCCCCCCCCCCCCCCCCCTCACGTCTCCCAGTGGCAGGTCGGTCTGTGCTTCAGGTAACGTCTCTATCGATTAACTCTTTTACAATGTTGGTAAAACGCATTTTCTATTCTCCCTTTAGTGTCGGCTGGTGAGAAGACCTCAGCAAGCGTTTCCTCCAGACCTCCTTCCACAGACACCAACCAACCAGTGCTGGAAGACGGCAGGGAGCACTAATCGTGTTTCCATCGAGACGTCGGCTGGACGAGCTAAAAGGAAGCCGGGGTACCGTACTGTGGACAGACAGCGCGGGGGAGGACGCAGGGGGGAGGACGCAGGGGGGGGGGACGCTCCTTCATGAATACTCATGTGGGCTCCTGCTCCTGTAGAGCTCGTCAGGGATTGTTAACACAACCGAGTACTTTCAAGGAACTCAACAAGCTCTGGTGCTTGTGGGCGAAACACTCGGCGTGCTGAAGAAACATCTTTTGCCTGGAGGAAGCAACGTGAGGGCTTCCTGTGCAGATGGAGAGTTTAGGTCACCCTAACAAATAGAAACGAAAACAGAGTTTCAAAGACAAATAAAGTCGTGTATCTGCAGCGTCTGAGTCACTGTGGATGAAAATATGACGGCAGCTGAGCGGCGCTCACAGCTTCTGAATCATGCATGTTGCGCCTGCATAGAAGTTATTAGTCACGGCGTCTGTGCACACGCTCAAGCTGTTGCACGAACGCCGCCGAGCTGAGCAGCGCAGCCGGGGAGGTTCTGGCCCTCCAGGGAGCATTTATTAAAAGGGACTTTTAGACCACTTGCCCCGGAGACTCCTGGATTAAGTCTCACATGTTTATTTTGGGGAAATACAAACAATTTTTGGTTGATATCGTCAGTTTGATTAACGATGATAAAGACCGTTGTCTTTTTCCACGATCTTAATTCATGTTTTCTTCAATGTGCTGCTGCACTGACCCACTTCCCCACCTCGCATTGTTAAAATCTCATCTCGTTTTAATATCGACTTTTTCAGACGCCATGGTTATGTTTTCGGTATCGATGTGGAAAACACGTGTGCGTTTGTGTGCTCGTGTTGATTCCCACAGGCCCTTTAAGCTGAGGCCCGATTCTCACAGAGAGACTATGAACGGGGAAACGAGGCCTTCAATGGAAACGAGACTCCAAAGGGCAATGATGGTTCGTCGCTCTGCCAACGTGGATCCGCACTGAGATGAAGCTTCAGATCCGTTTCTCCTCGTGTGAAGGCTGCTGATGCCCGATTGATCATCAATCAGCGTTCTGCCGTCTGGCTCGTGGTGGGGGCGGCCGAGCGGCGGCGCCGGGGAACATCTGCTATCCGCTGTGATTTGCGAGGGCGGGAGGAAGCAAAGGGCCGCCGTCGTCCGGTCGCCTCGGCAACGGAGACGAGGTTTACCGGAGTGGACGGAGAAGGGAGGAGGACACGCGGCGGGGAGCACGGGTGGGGGAAGACGCGTGGAGACGCAGGGACATGTGTTGATGCGGGAGGAGGAGGAGGGGGGAGGAAGGAGGGGGTCAGCTCTCCCACAAAGGAGGGTAGAGTCCGAGGGCAGATCCCCCCCCGCGGGTTCATCACATCTAGTCGCGCTGCCCAGGAGTCTCACACCTTCCTCTGCTTCACACGGGTGCAGTTTTTATGGGTCTTGCTGGCGGCGCTGCAGCCCGTCTGCCTCCTGCCGCCCGCGTTTCAGTCACAAAGGCTTTTAGGGTCAGACGAGAGAAAGATGGCTTCATTCGCTGTGAGATTACAGGGTACAGAGATGATGTATCAGGTTGGTAATATTATACTATAATATTTGTCACATAGCTTTTTTTTTTCCTGCCGTTTTCTCAATTTTAATAAATGTATTTTCCATGACTTTTTTAAAATATTTTTTCAGACATTTCTGATTTTTTTTCACCCAAAAGCCGTCGTGGGTTCTTGTTCTTGCAGCAGCTCCACTGGGCTTCAACCCAAATTCACCCACAGCAGCTCTGCTCCTCCAGCTGCTGCCGGCATACGTTTCAAATTGTTGGTGTTTGAGTACCGCGTGGTCGAAACGGATCGGGTCCGGTCTACATCCTGGTCTATAGCATGGATTGGTGCAGTCTACATCCGAGACATGGACGGACACGGTCAAACCTCATCAGTCGGTCTGTCAACGTCACCCGACTGTTTTCTGTCCCGGCTCCTGAATGGTGGATGAGCACAAGGCCTCTACAGCTACAAACACACCTGTACCGACTTTACCTGGACTAGGTAGCACCTACTACTACTCAAAGGAAATGTACTGGACTCTTGTTGTTCTCGGGCTGTGCCCATTTCACTCAACGTAACCAAGCGCTCTTTTTTTATCCCAAACTAATTGACAACACAGCTGTGAAACGACAAAAGCGCCACAAGCGGCGCATTTCTCACACGCCGGACAAACTCTGGAGGGCGGGACTTCACCCTCAGGCCTTTTCAAGCAGCGAGTCTATTTTTCAACAATAAAAGCATTGTTGATGATAAAAAAGGGCACAGAATAAATGAACCCAGCATGCTGGGAAGCATCGCACAGGAACATTGGTTTCCAGGAGCTAACCTGCACCCGACGTTTAACGCACATATTACACGACGTGTCATTTAGACGCTTCTGTCCAACTTACATTTTCAACCCATGGTTTTACATTTTGCCACAGAGCAGTTAGGGGTTGGATGCCTTGCTCAGGGGCTGGGGTTCAAACCACCAACCTTGTGGAGCCCCATGCGCCACGGTTACACTTCTTCCCTCGGCTCCTTCACCGATCTGCATTCAGCCCTCAATCAATACTGGAGCTACACACACACACACACACACACACACACACACACACTGACAACATCAGGACCGCAGAGAAGACACACCTCTGAAAAACACAAAACAAATTGTAGCACTTAAATTGTACTTGTAATGGATCTTATCTGCAGCAAGTTGTGAGTCGGCTTTGATGAAATCGCACTTTCTTGTTTCTTGTTCTTCTGAGTTTGTGTCCTTATGGTTGAAATGTTCTTATTGTAAGTCGCTTTGGATAAAAGCGTCAGATAAATGACATGTGATGTAACACACACACACACACACAGGTGGAGCTCGGCAGCGATAACACTCGTCTGTTCCTCACGTTGATGCTAAATGTTGCGCCGTGGCTTCTCCTGCAGCTGTAAATCAATTCTGCGAGCCATGAACTAAACATTTCTGCGTGAGAGACTCGAGCTGTAGCAGGAGGTGATATAACACTATTATAGGGGGGGGGGGGGGCTTTGCTTTAAACCCTCCTGATAGTGGAAAAAGGGATTTAGACCCCAGTGCCAGTCAGTGTGAGAAGTCACATAACCTGCCTGGTCTGGATATTATTAATATGAATTAATAAGAGAGCGAGCTGTGGTGTTTTTCCTTTAGGATTATGTTTTATTTTGCAGCACCACAGCGTGCTTCCTCCCCTTCTCCCTCTCCCTGTTTTTCCTCTCCTTTTCTTCCCAATCAACTCGGCCCTTCGTCCTGCTCCCTCATCCCCCTCCTCCACCTTCCTCTCCCTCCTCTTCCTCTCCTGTGGGCCATCAGGATTCATTACCGAGCCGAGCTGATTCATGGTCGAGTCCCACATCACTGGAGAGCATGGAGGAGCCTCTAAATCTGGAGTTACACACACACACACAAAGTGAAACACACACCGGCTGCACGGCTTGCATACATATCTGGATGTCAAATGCATTGATAACAGCAGAGCGTGACTATGGAAACACACACACACACGCATGTTGGAGGCCATCATCAGTCCAGCCTGCAGAGCATCCTCTCAGCGGCCTGCAGGCGACACAACACTCCACAGGAAGTCAGCTGTAAGTTGAGCACGAACTCAAAACTATCAGTGCAAATGGCATTCGACTCTTTCAGCATTGTGATGATTCCAACCTCATTCATGATTGATTATTATTTTTATTTTATTGCCTCAGTTTCTCTCGAGGCTCCAAACTCCAAACTGCATATTCTAACCGAGTTAGTACGTACTACAGTTCTCTGCAGGTTCATAGATGAGTAGGCTCTCACTCTGGACCGGGGACACCGAGGAATTGAAGTCCGGATTGCGCTGTGATCGTGGACGTGGCGGGATCGAGCCGACGATGAGCACACGTGTAAATGGCGGCATCGATCAGCGGCTCCATGGATCGACCACAGCGGGGCGCTTCCATGCAACTGACCCGTCGGTAGTTGCATCACTTCAAAGTGTCCGCCGTGGGAAAAGACCACTGATGTCATTTTCCCATTATGGGCCTGGAGTCCATTAGAGCAGCAGCCATTGGTCCCTCAAAGCTCGGACATCCGTCACCGGGTAACGGAAGTGACAGCGTTGCTCAGAGTCTATTTTCTGCGGCGCTCGTCACTTAGAAGGTGAGTTACAGGGAAGTTGTAGCATTTAGTCCGGTAAACTCGCCGTGTGAATGAAACCGGGGGCAGGAAGTGATCCTCGGTGAAGGTAAGGAGATCTAAACAGCTCGGTGTCAGCTCGCCAAGCGCACACACACACACACACACACACACACACACACACACACTCCATCTTTCCTTCCTCTTCATCACTACCCTCCGTTACACCCGCCCTCCCCCATTCACTCTCTTTGATTAACACCCCCTCCGTTCCCAGCCGACTTCTCCCCTCAGGCGTCCACGGAGAGGCCTGCAGAGGCACTGAAACACACACACATTCTCCTTACAACAACAACAACAACACACACACACACACACACACACACACACACACACGCACACTACATTGCAGGATCGTCACACTGCAGAAAGGGCAATTCCGAGATTACGATCCGTTAAGCACTGAGCTGGTTTGGAGCTGCTTGGTTCCCGTGTCTCTCGGGCCGCGGTCCGGCTCGTCCCCTGGACGCTACGTCGGTGGTGGGAGGAGCTAAACGGGAGGCCGGCTGCGCCCCCAAAACCGTTAGAGTACATCCGATCCCATGTAGTACAAGGAGGGCGGCAGCACCGACATGCTGAGGCGTGTGCAAACCCTACACACACACACACACACACACACACACACACACACACACACACACACCATCAATAACTGTCACCCCGCTTCCCAGATTGCCATCGCTTTGAACCAGAAGACTTTCTGACGTCAGGCTCTCTCGCCCTCCCCCTCGCGTTGCTCCCTCTCTCTCCTCTGGCTCTCCTTCTGGTTCCCCCCCCCCCTCTAATTACATTTTCATGTCCCTTCGCCCTCGTTTCTTCCTCCAAGGCGTCTTTAAGAGTGAGGAAACCGATGGGAGGGGACGAACATCCCGAAAGCTCTGATTTGTGGTTTTTGAATTTCAATTTGCGGATGGCGGCCGCGTTCACATTTGAATTCAGACCGTTTGGCCGGGAGGAGCGAGGCAGAAAGGGCGAGCCGTCGGGCGAGGGAACCAGAGGAAGTGCAGCCTGCAAACGAGCTCAACCAAATAAAGAGACTCCCATCCAACAGTGTGCGGCCATCACAGAAGCCAGTTGAAACCTTTACACCACCACGACGCTGGCACGACTGCTGGACCTGACCAGTCAGCTGTTTAGTGCCGTCATCCCTCCACCGCGCTGCAGACACAAAGCTCTTTTCACTGCGCAGCATTCGGTTGACCTCGTCTTCTGGGGAGACTCTGTAAATAATAGAAGTCTTTGTTTACAGCCGGGCCGGAGACAACACTGCCAGATGTCCACAAAACTTTTAAAACATCAAATTAAAGAGGAAACCATAGCAGCAACACGGCTGCTGGAGGGAGGGACCTCCTGTGGTTTGGACCGACTCAAATGTTCCAGTTGGGCTTGAACTTCTTTCAAACGTGGAGTGATTTTATAAAACCGCTCTACGACTTCAGGAAACATTAGCCAACTGTCGCGGCGCACGCGATTCGCGGTCGCACCCTGCTAACTGAGCTAACTGGCTAGCGTTATAGTATATAAGTCTATTCTTGTCATAGCTGTCAATCATATGGTTGTTAATAAAATGAATAAATCTGCAAAGTCCTCCTCTTTTGATCCTTTATGGGAGGAAAATACCGATATGGTCATGTGTAATTTATATCTCTTTTTTGTATATCGATTATTTAAACAATATTGAATTTTTCATAGAAGTTAGTTCAGTTCGGGGAGGCGGCGTATCGGGGGTCTCGGCCCCGAGCGGCGTTTTCAGGGTTATACTGGTGGAAGCAGGAAATAGGTCAGCTGATCAATACGTCCCTCAGGCCAGTGAAAGCGTGACAGATGTACCTGCCAGGATGCAGAGAAGCACAAAGGGCTTTAAGAGGACGCCGGGTGAACACGAGCCCCCCAGATGGCTTCAGCGAGTCCTGACAGACGACATCGAGTCTGCCTTCAGAGCCGCGGGTATCAAACCCCGCGCCGAATTAAACATGACAGGCACCCCGTCTCGGAGTCGACGCACCCTTTTATTGATCGCACACTCGCTTAAATTACACTTATCAAGTTGTGTGTATTCTTCAAATTGTGGGTCTGATTTTTTGTTCCTTAATAGATAAAAATTTGCGGTTACCTTTGAATAAGTTCTGGGATAAATAAATACTTAGACGGTGCTGCACATATTACAGTTTGTGCAAACTTCTAAGTCCTCAGTGTCCGTCAGGTTGTTCTGTTTAAATCCTGCTGTCCGCTCAGCTGGAGGGTTTTACTTTAAAAGAGCCGTGTAAAAACATGAAAATGTGATGAATCTGTTGTGCTGAAAAGTAACTTAACATGTTTTGGATTTTGGTAAATGTCCATTCAGATCCAGTAGTAATTACAATGACAGGCCTTTGCCTTTAGATGACATAAAACATTAAACTGTGAAACTCCTTGGTGTGTATTGTGCCCTATTCACCTCAATCAGAAAAACAACCCCTATAAACTACATTTTAACTGACAGAGTCGTGTTTTTTGTATTTGTCCCGACGTTTACACTCTCGTAAGGAGGTCATGAGAAAGTGACTCGTATGATGTGAAAATGCTTCCTGCTTGTTAGTGCAGTTTTATATTTATATTTAGAAATAATTTGGACTTCAATAAAAAAAACGATTTCAAACATTTACCACCCACTTTATTTCAAAAACATGGGGAGTGAGAAGTGTACTTTGCATATCTGATAGAAACGTGCAAAGGAAGACGCGTCATGGAAACCACTTCAGTCACACTACGGCCCAAAAGACTGAAACAGAACAGACGAGATGAGACCGGCTGAGGAAAAGCGGCTACCAGCGGAAACACTTTATCACCTCATTGCCCCGGGAGGGCATTTAATGGCTCCTTTTCACAGCGATGTCAGTGGTGGGAATCAACCGTGAATCAATGAACTTCCTCCCCAATTTACCGTGTGTGTGTGTGTGTGATTGAGTGTGACAAAGTGCACCTGCACAGCAGATATCACCATGAACCTTCAGTTCAAGTCATAAGGTGAAACGCTACGGCTAATAGCTAATACACACCAGGGCCGGAGAGGTGGACGATAGTCGCGTCTGACATTTTATTTAGTCAATCGTTAGCAAACTTCTTCTTAAAGAAATCAAAAAGCTTCGTAGGTCAGCCGCTAACCTAAATAAAAGCCGATAACCTTTTACAGAGCAACTTACCAATAAGCATCCAAAGAAAGGACCGTCAGGTGTGTTAATCTGTCAGATGGGGGGGTCGATGTGTTGATACTAAGGTCCCAGAGACCTTTTGGAGACACTGTGAGCACTACAGCAGACTGTTGGACAAACAGCATGACGAGCCGGACTGTGATACACAGAAGAAACACAATCCCGATAGTAGCAGCGTCGCGTTGACACAATACATAACTTAGATTTGTACCTGAAGCTCTCGAAAACCCAAACCCAGTTCCCTCACTGCGTTCCCCAGTCGCTGCCGCGGGGGTCGCCCCCGTGCTTCTCTGCTTACAGGACCGCCGCCACGGCCGCCGGACCGCTGCTGCCCAAATATTGACCGCTACACAGATCTGCTCACGAGTGATGTTTGGCCTGCGTTCATCGGCTTGACGTCCGCCCGCCGTTTGCTCATCAGCTCCAACAGCCTGACGACCACCAGGTGGACAAAACCGCTGCAACTTTGACCAAACCGATTTCTACACAACGTTTTTATGAGAGCTATTTGAGGTTGTGGCTTCATGTATCAATTAAGGTATTTCTGGTTTCACCGCGTACAGTGTTTTTCATTTGATCCGGTTGGCTCGGCAGCATAACCGTGATGGAGATGTCCAGAAGGACCACCCTCCATCACCGTTACGCTGTGGAGCCAAAACAAACACCTCAGCAGCAGAACGCATTACGCTGCATCTGCTGACGCAGCTGGTTCTGGATCTGCATGCGAGTGTGTGGAGATATATGACAATAAAAACACTGTTAGTGAGGCGCTGTGCTATTGACAGAACAATAAAGTGTGTGTGTGTGTGTGTGTGTGTGTGTGTGTGTGTGTGTGTGTGTGTGTGTGTGTGTGTGTGTGTGTGTCTGGGGACAGGAGGAGGGAAGCAGCTCCTTCCACATTTGATCCCCATTAACAATCAAACGCTGGTTTCCGAGAAACGTGGATTTGAGATCAATCGATTCATATCGACAGTTTGTCGGCTGAAATGCGTAAACATGGAAAACTGAGAAGAGTAGAAAGAGAATATGAAGACGAAAATTACCCTCATTTTCATTCAAACCACTTCCTGGATGCTCTCATATGAATTGAGCCCAAAGTCCTCCAGGCCGCCAACCCGTTTATCAATGCCCGCATTTGTTTATTGGCGAGGGAAGAAGGGATCCGCTGTAATTAGGGAGGTTGATCTTGCGTGACAGTTCAATATTAAATCCTCTGAGACAGACATTTTTTTTTACAGTTGGACGGGTTTTCCAGCCAAAAGTTAACAAAAAACTGACACAAGACATTGAGATTTAACTAATAACGGGCTGAGGGACCCATGAGGAGGTGGCAGCACCTGACCAGGTCCACCAGAAGGCTCCAAGGATGTTCACACAGGTATTTTATACATAATTATGCAGTAATAGTATAAGAAAAACATCTTTTCACAATCAGTCTGTTCAAACTATAGAAATAGCTCCCCTCTAAATATCAACCAACTTATATGAATATCTTATTTAGCCAAAAGTCAAACGTTAACTTAATGATTTAAAACACTCGTCCTGCTGCGTCTCTTGTTTCCGGCCCGTGTGTCAGTGTTTATCTCTGAGATCATTGGCTTCCACAAACTCAATCACAGACCACAAAATGTGCAACAAAATGTGCAAATGATCAAAAGAAAGAAGTGATCATTTGGATTTGATCTGGTTGTGTTTCTAAAAGAAGAGGCTGTTCGATGTGGAAATATACCGGATCACTTGACGGAGGCTACGGTGATGACGCACACACGCACACAGACACACTATCAGAAATAAATGTGGCGCCATGAGGAATACAAGAGGAAAACGTCCCATAATCCATCATTCAGTTCCTTGACCCCCAAACGCCAGCAGCCTCTTCAAGTCCCTCCCCCTTAATAATAAACTCCAAACTAGCCCCGCCCCCTGACACACCATTACACACCTAATATCACACACGGAAGGTCACACGGTGATTTAAAACATCGAGCCTCTCGTACTGTTTAGAACACACGAATATACCATTTAAATCAAAGTCCGTCACGCACATTTTCCGCCCTACAAATGGAAATATTACTCGGCCAATGGGGTCTTCTTGTGGTTCGCGTGAGACGCATTATGACATTTCTGACCATCGCACACTTCTTCTGAAGCTCCATTCATTTTAAAGTTTAAAGTCTCGCCCGAAGCGGGCTGGGACAGACTGCAGCCCCCCCCCCCCCCCGCAGATGGATGGATGTTTAAAGTTTAAAGTTGGAGAGGAAGCCGATCTGCAGCAACACACTGCAGGTTGGATGGCAACTTTGACGCCGAGGGGAGCGCTTGTTTTTGTTGTGCACGGCTGGACCGGCCATCGTGCTGTTCCTCATCTGTATTTAAGTCGTGGAGACATTCACAATAATCATTGGTGGGTCCAATAAAACCGAAGAAAAATCTAATTACAATGTGTGTGTGTCATTAGCACGATGGCTTGATTCAAAATGATAACACATCCAGTCAAAGACAGATGTGACTGACTTAATAATATATTCAGTGATATATTCACAAACCGATACGGTTACAGTTCAAACTAACGAGACGAGTCACGGTTCATGCGATCAGGCCACGCGCTTCATCTTTCTTCCTGTTTTATGAGCGACATTCGTACTTATTGGGTGTCGGCGTCGCCCTGTAGGTTGATCCACAATGAGTCTGCGTGACCTCGAATGCCGCTGACCTTTCATCCGTCACCATTATTATGACAACGTTATCGAATCTGTATGACCAACGTCCTGCAAAACGACATTGTCTCAGTTGATGTTTTCGGCCTGAGCATGCTGACGTTAGCTAACGGTACCAGGTCCCTCTCAAGGGAAACACGGGCGTCCTGAGATTACCGGCATCCGCATCACGTCAGTCTCACCTCACTCACTCAAAGCTTCCTGGCTTTGATTGCTTCCCGAAGAAGCGGCGTATGACGGCGCTTAATGACCGGGACCCTTGGTGAAGCCGACCAGTTCGACTCGCGCTGGAGATCGACATCTACGACACGAGGTCTGAAGCTTCTCTTTTCTTACTCTTCAGATTGCTGAGTGAAGGCGTTCGAGCTTCCTGAAAGGGTTTCAAAGCCCTCTTGACCCCAGCGCCATGAATATTGATCAACATCCAATCATCCCGTCTCTGCGCCCCCCCAAACCCTCTCAGCCGCTGCTCCGAACCTCTCCAAGAATTACATCTCATTCTCTTTTATCCTGCAGCTAAAGTTCAAACAGTATCACCCTCATTACTTCCCTCCTCTTGTTTCCTTCTCTTAAGAGAGAAGATGGAGTTTCAGTTGAAGTTTTTCTCCAATGATTTAGCTGATTGCTTCTACAAATAACATTTCACACGGATGAAATGACTTTCCATAGTATTTTACGGGATTATTTTTAAATATTGTGAATTCAATGAATGGTCTGATCCTCGTGTCTCATTAATTATTTCTGCCCTGAGCACCGACGTGATTAACCATCCAATATTGTAGTAGTTGCTCTTACAAGTAAGAAGAAATGTGACTACTATGAAGCTCCGCGGGTCATCTTCCTCTCACCTTAGCACTGATGTAAAGGAAAGGACAGCGTGGTGACTAAAGTGTGAATTAGATCTCAGTCACAGTAACAATGCTAATAACGGATGTTAACATCTGATCCGATGCCTTCAAACTGCTAAAAACGGAACCCTGGCTGCATGTAACAAGACCACCGGGGACAAAGAACAACCTTTTGTTTCCCATTTTGAGGCAACGCCACTTGATTCATCGCCGGCTTAGAGGGAGGACATTTTTTTTTATTTGAAGAGCGGGACATGAGAGTACATTGAATTTCTATCATTAAATAATCTCTTACACCCGAACCCACTTGGCGCCTGTAGGGAGGGTTTCACTGATCTCAGTCGCTTCCCATTAGATTCTGTTCCAGTCAATATTGTTGTGGAAATCTGCAAATACAGTATGTGGGTTTTCTTGATAGCCTGATATCAATATAACACAGAACTGCATGTGGTGAGAGAGGTGAACCCTGGTATTCCTAAAGGGAACTAGACCTCTGGTCTAAGGGATGGCAGTCGAGAACCTAGAGGATGAGATTCAAGTCTGAATGTATTTTCTTGTGATACTGTGCACTTTAATGATTAGAGAATAGGGTGATTTAAATAATCATAGTAAGAATATTTAAAATCATCAATGATCAGGCAGGGAGAGAAAAGACCAGTTTTTGAGATGCACAAAAATTGATAAGAAACATTATTTATTATGAGTATTGGATTAAAATTGCACAAGCTACAGTATCGTGCCGTTGGTCCCCAGCAGTAAACCCATCAGGTGTGAAGTAGATCAGATATGTGTAGGACACACACACACACGCACACTTGCTTTACAGTTAGCAAGTGACTGCATGTGACTGCATATGCAGACTCACAGGGGACCCACTACGGAGCCCTGTGGAACACCCCACGTCACACGGGCCACAGGAACAAAGTCCCCAACCAACGCTGGAAGGGGTTCTGTAAGATAAACCAGATTGAACCGGTCCAGAGCACCACTGCTATCGTGGATCCAGACGACAAACCAAACAGAGAGACACAGAAGACTTGGAGATCGATCAGCGGGATGCGACCCGAAGGATTGTCTTTGCACCGCCTTCTACTGGCAATCGGGAGCAGGTATTAAAGCCTCTGCATTTAGTCGTAGCTGGACATCTTACTTTACGAGCCTCTTTGTGTCTCTTTCTGTTCTAAGTGCGGCAGCTGTGCTGAAGTGCCAATAAAGACACAGGCGCAGCAGAGACGGCCACTTTAGCACTATTTTAAAACCACCAGACTTCATCCAAACCCACCCAAGGATCTCACATCCTTTCATACCCATTCTGTTCAAAGGGCTGACGGGGCCCCGAAGGCATAAAAAGGCTTTTACCAGAGCAGCACAGTGAAAATTCATATCACCTCCTCATTAACATCCACCCCTGGATGCTTTGCTGATCTGTGCAGTTTTTGTTTGGTTGCAACAAGATGCTTTTAGGTCCTGGCAGATCCCATCAGACCGCTCAACCCAGAAAAGGTGTGATGCCTACGACGTTGCTTCTGTTGCTTTTAAACTACTTTCAAACTACTTTTCCTTATCCTCCCCCAAAATTGTATTTGAAAAACTACAATCAGCTCCTGTGCACCTCCATCTGCGCCTGAGACACATTTCTTCTCTGGGAAACGCCAATGCAGCTTGTCTCGTCGTGTGTGTCTTTGCTATAGAATACTTTCAGCACCTCATATGATGGGAACGTAAGTACATTCTTTCTTCAGTCGTCTTTTTTAGACAGTTGTCATGCGAGTTTGTTGTTTCTGTATCTACTGGATAAAAGACAAAATTCTGTTTATGTGTGATGATGAAACAGCTGTAGCAAACAAACAATTTGAGATGCAGTTTTTCTGTCAGCTTTCCAATAAATTACCGGCTGCAGCTGCCAGTACAGTGAAAAATGGGAAGTACCTGATAGATAGAGAAGATAAATGACAGGGGACTTTTTCTATGATGGCTCCCATAAACCAAATCCCAGTCTGTTAGAAAGGCGTAGCTTGCTTGAACATACAAATTAAGCTAAAAAGAAGTTCTTCTATATATACCTTAAATATACTAAATGATCAAATACATATAACTGACATTCTGTTTGGCAAAGTGAAAATGTATCTTCAGTGGTTTGTCTCTTTCTTTCTCGTGGTGCAGGATGAAAACGGCAGCTCTAATTTCCCATCGGAGTCTTCTGTCCCTGAAGGCATCAAAAGCAGCCCGGAGGGAGGGAAGTGAGACGGCTCGATGGAGACGGGACCTTTGGTGCAGCATCAATCACCCAAATTGATGCTGAATCTTATGCGTTGTCATGTTCGTACACATTTAGAAAAGATGTCATGCGTTTCATTTCAAGTGGTTCACTTTGCTTTTTTCACGAAAAAAAGGTAACTTTCGCTCATCTTTATCTGGTTATTACAGAAGGCTATATCTATATACAGTATATATATATATCTATCTATGAAGGTTTAATTGGTTTTGGGATGCAAGTGAAAGTTTTAAAGTCACAAAATAAAACGTCCAATAAACAAGCGCATTGAAATTCATTGTGGGCGAAAAAGATCAGAGATCACTCACCGAGACTACAGCTCATTATTCTCCGGCTCTGCGTTTATCTAAAATGGTTTTATTGTGTGCAGTAAGGAGCATAATATTTTGATCAACAACTAACTCCCGCTGTCTTGAATATGCAGGCAAAGGACAACGTTCCCCATACAAGTCATTATAAAACATGAGTTCATTTGCTGTTGCCGCAGGGAGCTAAAATGCTAAACATGCAGTGAATGTTTAACATTACGCCCATAGAACCTTTGGTCTGCGTGCTTCTGCAGCAGCTTCAGCATCAGACCTCCTGAATGAACTTATTTCACAAATGTCGGTTCACTTTCTAATGTGAAGTTTGAATGATTTTAATGATTTTTTTTTGTGAGCATCCCAGCTCACAAAAAATGCATTTATCTTGTCCGACGTTGGCTCTCATACGAGTTGCTGTTACTGCTTATGCAATCTCAGTGTTCCGTTTCTATTTTCCGTTGTTTAGGACCTAAACGCTGAAGGGAACTTCTTACAGTTTGTGCATGTTTGACTTCCATCTAACTTCATGGTGATAATGGGATCTCACTGGTTCCACAGACCCGTTTCACTGACTGAAACTTCTGCTTTCTGCTTTTCCTATTTTCTCTCTAAAACACACATCCGCCTATTTGTGTTTTCCCCGTCCTTGCATGAAAGCACTATTGGCAGTGAAAATGGTGCAGAGTTGCAGCTGAGAGAGCGCCGTGAGTGCATCTACCCAGATGTGCATCTACCCAACTCCACATAACGGACAGCGTCAGCCACGTGTCGAAAGGCACCAGTGAACTGGAGCGTTTCCGTGGCGGCGCCGTGTTTGGGGAAGTCTTGGGACTGCTGACCTCGGGGGACTTCCCTTCCCAGCATGCCGTGCTGAAGTGGACGGCGCTCCGGGGGCGTGTGAGGACACCGTGACCCCCGCTCTGGGGTGTTGGTGGGAATCTACAAATATGCTCCCATCACACAATTCTTATACTCTGTTAAACTCGGGAAAAAGATTCTATTTTTAGCAAAAATAACAACTTTTCCGCAGCATCATTTCCTCCGAGCTACTCTAATTGTTTTTCACTAAACGAGTTAACAGATCGCAGACATTTCGCACAACCCCCCCGTTCTTTATTCTCATTATTATTTTGCATGTGTTGATTGCAGACTCCCTTAGAAAGTGACAACAAGGGTCATAGGTTTAGAGTTGGGGATTAAAAAGGGTTCACGCACTCAGCAAACATGTGCCTAATATTGTGAGTTTAAATAAAAAGTCCGGTGATGGTTTGCAGAGCGCCCGTTGTTGTTGTCGTGGCCTCAGTTTGTGTTTCCTTGTGATCCGCTGATTTCCTGCCCTCTCTTGAAGGCAACAGAGGCTCCTAATTAGTGGTGTTTTCGCTCATTCCGACCTCTGCACACTGTGAAGTGCTCAGGTCAAACGCCTCGTAATCAGGATTTCTTTAAGAAGCCGGAAAGACGTGCAGGAATCCTGCAGAGGGCACGAGGAGGCTGAGGTGAGATTAGTGAGACTCCTGCAGCGTCCTCGCACTAATTAACAGCGGCTCTTTGCCGACGCCTCTTCCGGCGGTCATTACCCTAATTGTAATTTAGGAGACGGCGCTGCGGACAACGGGGTTGAGAGCACAAAGTCAAGGTGGGTAAATATTACTCGCGCTTCACTTATTGGATAAAAGGAAAGTGGGATTTCTCCTTATCATTCCGTGTTTGTGCGGCTCAGGAAACTTTAACCCCGGGGGGGTCCGGAGGAGCCCCCGCCGCGCTGCGCGTGTCCGTGCGTGTTTGCGTTCCGGAGGGTGTTCATGAACCCTACTGGAGTCGCATATTGCACAAGACCAGTTCACGTTTGCAATTATTCATTAGTTTCACTGTAGAGCAAGATAAGCAGTAATATGCATAATTTATACATCAAATAATAAAAATGAATATGAAATTTACACTTAAAAATCTATTACCTAGAAGGTGTGTTTAACACGCTAAATCCACACTATGTTAAATTAGACCATCGTGGGAAAGTCTTCAAAGAAATACCTGTTGGTGATGAAGGCTTGTTTTCCTTAAGTAATAAGGAAATGCTGTGGTTTGCATTAATTGAGCTAACTAATAATAGCGTGGAGCAGAACAACAGAACGGCGCTGCAACCTTTTGAGTGTCATGTGATCCATTAATATCTAACTATTGATCCAGGAGCAATATGTCAGCCATCTTTGTGACTTTCGAATCCCACAGAAGAGCTCAGTGAGTCTAATTACCCTGAACCTTCCATAAATGCGCTGATCCCCCTGGAAGCTGTTCAACGCCAAAGCAAGGCCTCCCACTTCCCCTTGCATGCACGCAAACAGGAGCTGCTGGTTTAATGGTGCTGGCGAGACGCCGCTTGCTGTGCAGCGCTGGGAGATTAACAAGAAGTCCTCCCGGTCATTCCGCCACGGCCGACGAATCACAATGAGAAGACGTGTGAGGCCAACGTGGCGTCGCCTCAGCCCGCTCTCATCTGCTCCTCTTTGATTTTAAAAATAGCCACCTTCGTGTTCTGCCAAAGAAGTATGAGCTGCAGATCGCCGCTGAGCTCGTGTCAAAGACGCTGAGGTGAAGCGACGCGTTTGTGCCGCAGCGACGAGGGCCGAGTGGAGGAGGCGCTTCAACACACACACGCCGGCCTGTAAACACGCCGACCAAACGGAATCATTGTGAATCTCCGTCGTCCACCGCAGGGAGCGAGGGAGCGAGGGAGCGAGGGAGCGAGGAGAGGTATTAGGGTTCAAGGATGAGAGGAATTAGAGAAAGAAATGTTTAGAAAGGTGGAGGAAAGGAGTGAAACGCGAAGGAGAGGTGAGAAGAGATGGTGGTGTTTTTGAAGCAGGGATGGAGGAAAGAAGGATTGAGGGAAGGAAGAGTAGGGAAGAAGGAAGGAGGGTAAGGGAACGGCTGGAAGGAGAGAGGATACGGAAGGAGGGAATATACACACGTGAGAGTTAGAAAATGAAGAAACAAAGGAGGGAGGAAAGTATGAGAGAAGTAGGACAATATCGAGAAGGAAGGATGAATCAAGATAGGAAGAACTGAGGTGGAACACAAACAGGTGATGGAGGAAATGAGAGTAAAGTGGTGATGGACAGATGACAGGTTGGACGGCTGCAAGTGTCCTGATAAGCAAACTGCGGCGGTGCATCGATCCACTTGGACAAAAGGAGCATTTCAGCAGACCAGTAGAGCTTCGCCTTCCTGGGACCTTTACGAGGACCCAAACGGGCCGGTCTGCTGTGTAGACGAGGCCGAGGGAGGGATGGGAAGGAAGGAAGGAAAGGTAGGATGGAGGCCGTCAGGGACAATGCAGGGAGAGGAAAGGAACCGCCGAAGGAATGAGTCAAGGATAAGCAAAGCCTTCCGGAAGGGAAGACAGCTGTACTCACTGTCTCTCTGTGTCTTCTCAGAAGTCCTCTACGTGCTAAAGACGGGGTTTTTTTTGCCAGTTCGTCTGTCATTCAAAAAGAGGAAAGAAACCTTTTTGAAACCAACGGATTCATCCCTCATCACCGCGCATCGTCCGGCTGTCAGATTCTCCCACGCGGCTGCCTGCGAAGAAACCGGAAGACAATAAACCACCTGGCACCCGGCGTGGGGGGGGGGGGGAGGAGGGGGGGGCGGCCTTGTCCTCCCACAATAACCCCCCCCCCCCTCAACGCCGCCAACCACTGGAAAACCCGGCAGAGAGAAGCAGCATCTTTCCCTGCCGATAGAACGGCCATGAGCAAGGCATCAAAGCCACCGAACAAACTCACGCGATTCGGTCCGTCGCTCCTGTGACCGCGCGGAGAAGCGGCGTGTCGCCGCGGCGGTAAGGACTCCCGGCCCGCGTGCGTCCGGAGCAGCCTGGCGGCCTCGCCGGCTGTGAGGTTAAAGCCACGCGGGAGAAATCTCACTGTGAGCTTCGTTCCGTCTCAGCCGACGTTCTTCATTAAACCTCATTACATACCATGAACCCCCCCCAGGAACCGCACTCCTGGACCCGTTCCCGCCTCGCCGTATCACATCTGTCGGCCCTCTACAAAGAGCTCCAAAGACTGAGAATCGATAAGCGGCGAGGTCACGTGTACCCGGCGAGGACGGAGGCCGCGTGTCATTGAGCCGGATCGACTCCACAAGAAAGTTAGCGCAAAAAACACACCGTCGGACTGCCGTGAAGCTGCCAGCTGTCGCCGGCGGGCCTGCAGACGTCCTTCTACCTCGGCGTGGGCGGCGGTGAGCAGGCGGCGGAGGAGGCGCGACGGAGGAGAGAAGGTTTCTCATGCTGCCGTGAGCCGTAGTCCAGGAGCGTTAAAACCCGACGCGGAGAGACATGTTTTTAAAAAGCGTGCTATTTCTGTGAGCTTTGCCTCCGAGCCGTTTATCATCGCACAGTCCTGCATTATTTAAGAGCCTGTCAAAAGGACACGGGGAGGATGAGGCGGCTCGGGGTTCTTCAATGCGTTGAGTTAATCTGAGGCGGCGACGCGGCGCTCGGTGCCGGCGGCCGCTCGGGCTGATTGGGCGGATGTTGGGGGGGGGGCGACGCGTGGGCCGGCTGCAGGTCGGGGTAATACAGCGGAGGCCCCGCTGAGCCGAGGGAAGAATCAATTTATCCGCGAGGTAATTGAATGGAGATAGCGGCGGCTTTACAAGCAGATAATCTTCTTAACAGAAGCTGCCGCGCCTGTTTTGTTGCTGTCGCAAACAATGCGCGCGCTTATGATGCGGCGTGGTTTCATTTCAACGTGGCGCCTATCACTCAACTTTACACTGAGGAGCTCTGAGGAGCGTTGAGGAGCGTTGAGGAGCTCGGGGGGGTCTGAAGGTGTCTCTCTTTGGGTCATAGACACTTTTGTTGTTCTCTGCACTGAGGGCAACGATGGCCGGCGGTGGAGGTCTGCGACGCCCTCCACCTGCCCAGGTGGAGGAGAAAGAATTCAGACACTATGATCAATAACCAGCTAAGACGCCTGAAGCTTGTTCTACGTCAGAGGAAAGCTTCACGTGACTGAGAGCAGAGGGACTAATGGGAAATATTGAATGCATTAAAGGAAAAGAGGATCCTCTAAGTTGGTTGATTGAAGAATACAGACACACTGTATTATAGTTGTTGGAGTGGAAATCAAAGTATCGGCTGCAGTGAGTCCAAAGGCTCCTCATCAGCAGCTACAACACGGCGGGAATAATCCCAAAACAATTATCAAATTCCTATTTGTCCCCTTACATCTCCGATGCTCCGGAGCAAGCAACGAGGGAACGGAGCGCAAATTGTCTTTTAGTTGAAAAACGGCAGTTTTCGGGGGGGGGGGGGGGGGTTGCTGTTGACGATCATTTAACACAACTTGTGTGCGAAGCAATTAGCAAAGTAACAAGAACAGAAAAGGTTTGGGATTTGAAACCGTTTCCTGCAAACTGTCTTAAAGAAAAATGTCCCCAAACTGCAGCTTCTGACATTGTAACCGGTGGAATAGATTAGAACACAAAGACGGTAAATAATAGAAGTGTGAAATCATGTTCATGCAGCTACTGCTTGTATCACCTTTATAATTAGAGCCTCTGACTCACAGCAGCTGAGCGCCGAGGAACCCTTGAGCAATGCGCTAAAGCTCTCTGGTCCCCGGGCGGCGTGCGGCGCTCTGCAGGTAGTGCAGCCGTCGTCAAAATGCCATCAACGCTCCTTTGTGACGAGTGGATTATATTGTAATTGTAAGACACAGTGTTTGTTTGAATGCGAAGTCGAACAGCCGGATGATCGTGGAACTCGCGAGGCTGAACAGCTGGACATTAACTGCTGCACAGAACGAACCAACAGTGTGATTAACAAACAAAGAAAAGGTTGAAACTAAATGTTTCCATTATGCCGAAACATTAAAAGACGTCAGGCGCCGAAACCAAGCGACCCAAACTTCATCCATCAAGAGGCCTTGAGGAGCGAGGTGCGTTCCCACCGGGAACGGGTCTGTCTCTGCCAATCAGGGGGGGGGGGGGGGTGGCGTCTTCGCAGCCCGACGCCGACGCTTTGAGCCGCCGCTGCACCCGTTGTCCATCGCCTGGAGACGACCCCCCCCCCCCCCCCCCGGCGAGCCCATGACAATGTCCACCAACCACGTTAAGTCAGGAGGACATTTTGCCAGATGGTTTGACAAAACTCAAGGTGCACTTTGGGCTTTAAATGATACGACTGGTTCTCCATGAGCACAGTTTGTTATTGAGACGGACCTGCTGGCAGCCGGAGAGCGATGCCAGCGGAAGGCGTGAAGAAGGTTGCTGCAGGGTTCGATTTGACTCTTTGTGAATGTAGATCCACGTTGTAAAACGGGGCACATTAATGAGGCTTTTCCCTTGATGGGGTGACGGAGCGTTAGAAGGTTTCTCATCTGGCTCCTACAGGACCGTCCGCTGGACGGAGAACGTTTGCCCGACTGCCTGAAAAAAGGGGCGTTGAGGTGCCGCGGTCCTGACGTGCTGGATACAGAACCCAGAGCGGAAAGGTTTGGGTCGAGCACAAAGGGGTTGGAAAGGGGGGGTCGACATGTTGGCCGGGGGAGACGGAGAAAAAACGATCTGGGGAAGGAAACAGCCGAAGGAACGGCCAGATGAGGATCGTTTGAGCGTTTAAAGTGTTCAAACAAGAGCCGAGTAGAGAGCACATGCATGTTTAGTCGATCGGAAAAGTGAGACAGAGAAATGAAGACGTTCCAAAATGGCCAAAATGTCAATTTCCAAAAGCTGAAGGTGGCAGAGGCTTGCGTTTCTATACCCATGATTACATACTATTTAGTATAATTACATACTATTTAGTACAGCAGCAAAATACTCATTTTATCCCAGCACAAAGGTGTGCACATGCACATGAGTCCATCTGCCTCCGGGTCGGATTTTGCAGTATGGAAAGCAGAGGACATACGAGCAGCAGGGTGAAAGGTCATGAGGAAGTGGTCTGTACCGATGGAAATGATACTTTATAAAAGGATGCGGCTTGAATAACAGTTGGATGAAATTTCGCTTGTTGGATGCCTGTCAAGACCCTGTCGACTATTTGGAGACGTGTTTGTGAGTCTAATTCCATCTTTGCTATCTGACTGCGGCGCTCGTAGGTTCCCACTGAGGAAACAAATATTAAAAGAACATTTGGTTCTCGTATTTTCCGAAGGATTCCGTATTTCCTGTAAGTGTAGTTCTGAACAGACGTCACTGATTACAGGTAGAAACAGGGCATCTGTCGGGGACTATTTCCAGCAGCGGATTAATCTTCATCTGGTGCTGCGGTGAGTAGGTGACCAACTTCACAGTGATAAATGGTGAAATTTAAAAAGAGTAAGAATAGTTTCCAAAGGCATTCATACTTTATAACTTACATCCTCAGCATCAATAATCCAGCGAGGGGGAATTAACCCCTAAATAGATCCGCATGATCCGCATGTAGCGGATGTAGTGGATGTAGCGGATGTAGCAGATGTAGCGGATGTAGCGGATGTAGTGGATGTAGCGGATGTAGTAGATGTAGTGGATGTAGCGGATGTAGCGGATGTAGCGGATGTAGTGGATGTAGCGGATGTAGCGGATGTAGCGGATGTAGTGGATGTAGCGGATGTAGTGGATGTAGTGGATGTAGCGGATGTAGCGGATGTAGTAGATGTAGCGGATGTAGCGGATGTAGCGGATGTAGCGGATGTAGCGGATGTAGTAGATGTAGCGGATGTAGCGGATGTAGCGGATGTAGCGGATGTAGTAGATGTAGTGGATGTAGCGGATGTAGCGGATGTAGCGGATGTAGCGGATGTAGTGGATGTAGCGGATGTAGCGGATGTAGCGGATGTAGCGGATGTCAAATATGATACATTAAATTACATTACAGGTCACGACCTCCACCCTTACTTTAACAAACACACGCCCGCATGTAAATGAGTCTGATCATGTGATCATGTGATCATGTGATCAGGGTCAGGCGTCTGCTGGAGGGAATATCTGCTTTGCAATAACCACACCTGTAATATTAGATATGTACACAAATACATGTAGAATACTGCTGGTTAAGCAAGAAAACATAAAGACACCCGAACCGGATGAGTGACTTAATCAATAATAATATATAATCCATTTCTACCAAAAGAGTTTTTACTGAGCTTTTCCCCGTGATGTCGTCGTGACGTTCTTTGACTAATGAACGCCGCCCTGCGGATCAGCGTCTGCACCTTGAGAAGCGTCCCAGTAAAGGCTGACTGCGCTGGAGCTCCTGGTCCGATAACGGGAATATTATTATTATATTATTATGGAGATGAAATCATTGCCCTACGGATTATATATCCCACCGACGGGAGGAATAAACACCATGATATCTTTTCAATCTCACGCACCGTAATTATCATGTTTTTTGCTGCCGTTTTGGTATTTAAAATAATATATATGAAACGGCATTCGCAGATTTAGCATTACGGATTTCCCGTCTTCTGAAGTCACTGAAGCGTCTTGATAAGAAGTAAGAATAAATTAGTTCATCAGTGGTTGTAATAACGCTCTCTCTTTTCCTTCCGGTTTGTTGTATATTCATTAAGTTATACAAAATGATCTCTGCAGGCTCCAGTAAAGCACCACCTTTATGCAACAGATTATCTCTGAGGAGCTGCAGCGGCCAAGCTGCTCCGCTGGACCGAGGACGCGTGAATTATTTACCTCGCAGCCCGGAGAATCACGGCAGCCGCTCTAATCAGGACGCGGCACACGTCACAAGGTCATTTCTATCCAGGAGCAGAGAATAGGAGCTGTCTCCTCAGGAGCCTTGAAAACAAACACTAAAAGACACCCGAGACACAAAGGCTTTGATCCACGTTCTCGTGGCACGGTGACTAATGTGCCACCTTTTGGCTTCATGTTCTTTTTCTTTGCATCACCAGGATATTTTTCAATGTTTCTGCAATGTCACAAGGTACTTGACACAAAACAGAGGGAAGCGAGAAGCTTGTGCGCTGCTGTTTGCCTGCTGTGCTTCTCATCGCCGCGCTTCCGTGTCGGGATAATTCAAGGGCTTGGTTCCTGCTCGGCTTATTTTACACAACAAACAGCCAGCAAAATGCTATTCGTTAAACTGGGACTGCGCCCGGCGTCCTCGTCATCCGCCAGCCGCCTTCAGGGAAACACGAGGCACCTAAAACACGCGATTTGCCTTCGACCCGTCAGGCGGAACAAGCGGCGTTCTCGGGTTCGAGCGTACGGGCGGCCGCTGGCGGCGAGAGCGATGAGCTCACAATTAAACGGGTTTCCGCAAGAAGTCAGCCACAAGAGCACGAGGGTCCGATCGGCTGCCGGGAGAGACGCCAGAAGACGAGCTCCAGGACTCATTTCCCCGTGAAACGTGCTCAGCACCAGAGAGCGGGCCGCAGCGATCAGTTGCGCACGGCTGATCGATTACAGCATTTCTGTCCGCGGCACCGGGGAACAGAGGCCGCTACCGTGGGCCAGACGAGCCCATCACAAAGCATTTATGCAGAAATGAGGAGATCCTCTCAAGCCAAATGCTGTTGCTCCTTCGATTAGCCTGCTGGGCTGTGGGCCGATATGTACGGAGCTGCAGAGGAAGAGGTGAGGTGTAATTAAATTGCCCACGGGAGCCGATGGAAGCCCCCCGCCCCCCCCGACATACATGACGTGCCGCTGCTGTTTAAGTTCACTGTTGCACGCGAGCTGTTTGTGTATTGTAAATGTCAAGGCCATCTTTCACTTCTGTTGACATGAATGCCACAAGCCGGCTGTGTGGCATGGAGGGGGGGGGGGGGGGGGCTGATTTAACCGTGAGTTATTATTTTACATGTGGCCGTGTGGCATGATTATATATCATTACCAGAGTTGAACCAGCTCTTCACAGAATATGCAGCTCAATTGTGATGCATGAAAGAAAACCTGACTCGATGAATCACTTATCAGTCTACTCCCGCGTCACTACATCTACTCGATATGCGCGACTCTAGAAGGGACTCAACCCCCCCGAGCCAGCCTCATTACACTATAACCTCAGGCCCTCCATCATTGACACTGTAAACAGGGAGTTCAATCCACTGGTAGTATATTACATGACTGTAGCTAAACTACCGCAGGTATGAAATATGTCGTATATCTGCATTAATGCTGGAGGTGAAAGTGCAGGTTTTGTGGTTTGGCAGAAATAAAGAAGCAAATAAAGATGCAAATTGCAGTTTTTAATTCCTCCATAATACAAAGTATTTCTGAATATTCATGTTGAGGTGGAGTCTGTCGCAATGATCCCAGTCCTTTAGGCAAACCGCTGGATCTGTTCTGCATTGGTATCAGGCCATTTGGTATTTTTCATTCATGTTCAAGACCGTAAACAAACATAAATGGCGCTTCCTGCGTTCTGCGACAGGAGGCTGACCCTGGACCGCTCAGAGCTTCTTATGCACAGAATTAGAATTAGTGTTTCTAAGCATGCTCACTGTTTCTCCGAGATGGAAGAATGCTCTTTGGGTCTATTTGTGAAACTACACTTTGTCTGCTCTGATCTGTTCTTCTTTTGGCCTCAGGGCTAAACAGGGTGTTTCTAAAAAGTACAATTGGGTGTCATCAGCGTATCTCTGGAGATGCTCTCTGCTGAGATTTCCTCCTGCTGGTCATTGCATTGCATGATCATTTTCACTTTTATCAGCACAGTATTTATTTTATTAAAAAAGTGCTATTTTAAACAAATTCCATGTGTCATTATTTAAAATGACGTCAGGTTGACCCCAAAATTGGGGTAAAGGCTCCAAAGCTGTTTCTGCTAATGGACTTTTCTCATACTTGTCTCTACGCCACTGTCTACATTCAGTCCAGGACGGACATTTCAACCTCCGTACGATTTGTATAATTTGTCTCTG
This sequence comes from Gasterosteus aculeatus, assembly GCF_964276395.1. Lineage (NCBI taxonomy): Eukaryota > Metazoa > Chordata > Actinopteri > Perciformes > Gasterosteidae > Gasterosteus > Gasterosteus aculeatus. The sequence goes on along the minus strand of NC_135697.1, from coordinate 16,953,200 downwards.
AAGCAACAGAAAGCCGTGCAAATGGACAGAGCCAATGACATGAAGTGTGTGCTGCTCGATGTTCGTGTACTGTCTGCTTTCAAAATATATCTTTAATTACATGATGATTCATGCAAAAGGAAGCTCTGCTGATTGGTCATCTTGTAAAAGTTCATTCTGGAAGCTTCTCACAAAGGTCTTACTTTGAAAAGCCTTTTACGTGACCCAGTGAAGCATCACGTGACCCAGTGAAGCTTCCCAGTATGTAGAAGGTTCGGCTCCAGCCACCACTCCAGCCACTGGTCCCCCCCCCTCCCCCCCTCCCCCCTCCCCCCCTATCCATCGCCCACAGCCTGGACCCCGGCTTAATAGAAAAGCTTGCACATGCACCGCGCCGTGGTCCCTGCGACCTTGAGGGCCCGACGTGAAGAAAGGATCCTGTGAGCCGGAACCAGACAGCGGGACGAGCCACACATTCCCTCGTCCCCCCCCCCCCCCCCCCCAAAGCTGCTGGAACAACGCTCAGTGGGAGGCGGAGAGCGAGCGAGAGCAGAGCAGAGGGAAACGAGGGGGGAGGCGAGAGGACGAACAGCATGAAAGGAGGTGGAGGAGAGAGAGAGAGAGAAAGGAGACAATCCTCAGGTGCTGATCGCCCCTTAACCCCCAGCGTCCCTTGTCTCTTTCTTTTGTCCTCATGTCCCAGCGCCCTCGTCTCTGAGAGCTACACCAGATGGGGTTACAGGTGCACCGAAAGAAACCCCCCTCCTCCCCCCTCCCTCCCACCTCAGCGGGCTCGAGCCCCATTCGTCTGCTGATGTAGATGTGCAGCGACAGGTCGGCCCGGTGAGCTCCCGGTTAGATCACCTTCATCCCGCAAAGTTCTGCTGAATGTCCTTCTGTGTTTTTTCTCGCACGCTCCCTGGAGCTGCCGCCTTCCCTCGCTCCCTTTCTTCAACGTGATGCCTCGCGCGTTTTATTCAACTGTCTGATGCGGCCGCCTGGATGAATACCAAGTGAGGGATCAGCACGACGCCTGACCCAGATGGTGAGAAGAAAACAAGCTGTGGAGCAGCTCCCCCCCCCCCCCCCAGGAGCACAGTCCCAGTCGAGAGGAGCCGACACGGCTGAACTCATGTTTGCTCCGAAGCACCAAATCATCCTTTCTGCCTGCGTTGGGTCGGCAAAACAAAACGAAACAAAAGCACGATCATCCTGACTTAAAGATGGAGAAAAGTAATAAATACATAATAATAAATAAATAATGAATGAATTATTGACTGTCAACATGAAAACGCCATCAAGCCTCAAGAAAACCAATAAAAGCCCAAAGCGGAGAGTGAAGCTCCACGAGGTCCCACGGCGATCCCGTCCTCCCACGGGGACGTGCTCGCCGTCAATGTGAAGCGCTGTCCTTGTGAACACGGGCGACGTGTCCATCACAGCGATACTCGTGTAAAACGTGGGACTGGACGTCGTCTACGACTCGAGAACCGCGCAGCAGCAGAAACATGTGCCGCCGATCGATAACCGACAGAAGCAGTTCTATCCAATTCAGGCTTTTAGCAAATCGATCAAGTCTGCTTAATTCCAGTTATTAATCTCTTCGTCCAAACAAGGTCCAATTAAAGACCGGATTTAATCCATATCTGTTTGAATGCACCTGCTGTCGGTATTCACGGCAGCCTGCGTGTCCATCACGGGACGAGAGGAAGTCTCGTCTTTTCCATTTGAGTGTTTTTCCTCCGCTGCTCCCGCTGAGTCGACACACGCTGATGGCTCATGTTAACTCGATTAACTTTGACATCTCGTCCTTCAGCTCCACCGTCACCTCCCTTCCCCTCTGTGACTTCCTCCCTCCCACATCCTCTGTGTCCTTCTTTCCTTACTCTTCTTTACCACCTTCCGTCGTATCCTCTCCCCTTTTCTTCCTTCCACGTCCTCTTTGGTTTCTACCTCCCGCCTCTCCTCTTTTCTCAACCCCCCCCTGACATCCATCACCTGCGCACTGACCCCGCAGGCCGCTGTTTCACTTAGTTTCACTTAGTTTCACCTCCACACTGTTAACACGAGTCCTGCATCAGATATGTGCTGAGACAGAGAGAGAGACAGAGAGACGAGGGGGGGGGAGTCGTGTCCAGGCGTTATGAGACACACCTGCACCCATTCATCTCCTTGTTCTCCGGCATCCATTCACAGAGGATGAAGAGGAGACGAGATATGAATGGTCCGACTGGGAGGGAATGAGGAAGAGGGAGGAGGCATAAATAAGAAGGCGGCAATAAGGACCGAAGGGGAAGGACAGAGAGCAGACGAGAGAAAGAGAACAAGAGGAAGGTGGTGAGGGAGGCAGCACCTGAGGGACGTGAGGTCCAAGAGGAGGGCAAGCTCTAACGAAAGTCCAGATGATCCTTGAAAGAAAAGAAAAAAAAAAAAAATGGCTGAAGCCGTCGAGCTCGGTGGCGCCTCCCAATGGATCCGGTGGGATTACGTGAACGAGGTGAAGCGTTCAGGCGGCTTAGTGTCACAGCTAAACGTCTGTGTGACCGTGGCGACGCGACGGAGACAAAGAGGCCGAGGGACCGAGACTGACAACGGAGAGAGAGAGAGAGAGAGACCTGCAGTCGCCCGCCCGCCGTGACGGATTGTGGGAGGTGGTGACACACGACAACTTCTACTGGCGTCTGCAAACACACGGAGACGAGCAGGTGGCCGGTGTCTCTCCACTTCATTCTACACGACTCCTTCCCTCCTTCCTCTCCTTGCTTCCCTCCGTCTTATCTCCTTCCCCAGGTGGACACACGGCTACCAGCATTTAATGACGTCCATTAACCATCAAGCAGATGGTTAAACTCTGCGTGTACCAAAGTGTCCAAAGAACTGTGGGACCAAACGGCGCGGCAGAGCGAGAAGGTGATGAAATGGTCAGTCAAGTCGGGGCTCAGTAACGTCCCTCGGGACTGTCCTCCAGATTAACGCATGCGCGAACAATTAGTCACATCAGTTTACCCCCCCCCACTGCCCCCCCGAATCAATACGTACTCAAACACCAGAGCCATTCATTGTGAATAGTATCCCAAAATAACACGGGACGGGTGATGACACAAATGCACCTCGTTGTTTTGGGATTGGACAGAAACGTCCGGTGGATTGTCCTCCCGCCTCGTGGGCTTCTGTGTGGCTCCTCTGGGCTCCAACTAAGTAACTAGCAAGTTAAAAGTGGGAGAAACGTCCCACAGCTACCGATGAACGGAGATCAGAGCGGAGGGGGGATCGGGGCTGGAGATGATTCGATGCACCCACATTGACACAGTTCACAGTCATTAAACCGGATGGTCCGTGGAAGACGACGCGGCGTGATTGCGATAAAAGGAAGATCGGGGGGTGGAACACGGCTCAACTGCTTTCGGTTCTTTCCGTTTTTCTGTCGGCAACGGACGTCCCAACCGATGGCAGGTCGGCATCCCCCAAACAACACCCTGTGACCAGTGGATGTTCAAACCGCGAGCCTCCGGGTTCCTTGGCGATGCCGTACGTACGTGAAATTCGGCTGAAACCAGTTGAGAGAACCAACACATTGTCTTGTGACATCGTTTTGGTTTGTGTTAACAGGAAGTCGGTTCGTTAAGTAGTCACCACGTTACATTCGGACATGAAACTACGCAACGTAGAACACAACAAGAGGCCAAATTTCCAGGTCCGGTCCAGCGCCAGCGGAAACATCGCCGGGACAAATCCGCTGCCTCAGCAACGGTTGACCTCAGGCAGGCAGGCACGAGGTCACACAAACCCGTCCCACCGAGGAGAGGTCGTCGGCATGGTTACCGTGAGCGTAGGGTGGGGCTTTTATAGAATCACAACGCGAAAACAAAAGCACCAACGGTGAGTCCCGAAAAGAGTTCATGCTTTGTTTCATGTGACGTCCGATCAGGTGGAGCGAAGTGAGAGGAAACACTCAGAGCTTCTGGGGACTTCTTCTTCTGCGAGTGTCTAACGGCACCCAACCTCAGAACAACACGTAGTCATGGAAGGGAGAGGGGTCGACACCCCAAGACTGGATATTTAATACAAACTGTTGAATCACACACACACACACACACACACACACACACACACACACACACACACACACACACACACACACACACACACACACACACACACACACACACACACTGCAGCATCCTTGATACAGAAGGTTTTGTTTTCCCATCATTCTCTGAGGAATTGTGTTTGTGTTGTGGTGGAGGGGAAGGGGAGGGGGGGGGCGCCTTCCTAGCTCCCCAATTTCCTGTCCCGGGGAGTGATCTTCACACACACACACACACACACACACACACGCACACACACGCACACACACACGCCGCTTCCTGGTGCACCGGCTGCTAATGCGCGCACACAAACACACGCGCGCAGAGAAGATTGATCTTGGATCTAATAGTTGCCCCACAGCTAATAATACTAAAAGGTAGAGGAGGGGAGGTGCGGTGAGAGGGGGGAGGGAGGGGAGGGAGAGGGGGGAGGGGGGGGGGGGGTCGACGCACATCTGCGCAACAACCGGTTTGGAAAATGCAGGATGGAAATGCCTGCGCCGCGAGGGAGGCGTGAATGCGCGCGGGGCTCCCCGACATGTCACGTCTGTCACATCTGTCCGTCACCGCGTGCAAGTTGCGCGCTCACTTCCCCGCGTGACAAGAGAGACGGACAGAGGCGGGATGGCGCACCGGTCCGTGTGTGTGTGTGTGTGTGTGTGTGTGTGTGTGTGTGTGTGTGTGTGTCAGCGTCTGGCTGAAAAAAGACCGGCCACAACGGCGTGCACGCGCATCAATGACAGAGGGGTCAAAGCCTCCTCGCGCAACAGCACCGGCCGCCTGCGTCCCACCAGTGCCCCCCATGGGCACGTGCACATGCGTGCATGCGTCCCGGAGGGACGCATGCACGCGCCCCACATTCAAGCAACGTGGAACGTGAAGGGCAAAGCCGGAGACAGTTAATGAGACGGGAGGGACAGACCGGGGGGGGGGGGGGACAGAGCAGAGAGGGACAGACCAAGAGTCCAACGGGAGACACAGGAAAGAATTCACTCACTGTCCTCAGCAGCGCGAGCCTCTTCTCCTGTCCGCCGGACATGTCCTGCGGCGCAGCGCCTTATGTTGCGGGGTAATGTCCTCGGAATGAAACGACAAAAAAAAAAAAAAAAAAAAAGGTTGGACCCCCCCGCCTCACCCCCTCCCCACCCCCCACCCCCGTCCCCCACGCACACAGACACACACGCATGCACACACACACACACACAAACACACAAAGCAGGTGATGACGCGCGCGCACACAGTTTGGACCTTTTGCTCCACTCGGCGAGGCTACATGTTGCTGACTGCTCGCTCTCTGTCCCGCTCCTCTCCCCTGCTTCCCTTCACGTTCACTATGTACGCTCCGTCACCTGGCAACGTCTCTCTCCCTCGCTCTCTCTCCTCCCTCCCTCCCTCCCTCTCCTCATCACTTCCTCGCGACACGTGTTGAATGCTAAACTAAGTGGCGCGCTGTGGGATGATTTGCCTTCCACGCGTTTCCCTCAACGTGCATTTCTTCTTTCCTCTCACCTTGTCCTCTCCCTCTTTCTTCCCTCCCAAGGACGCCCCCCCCCCCCCCATCCTCCCTCCATCATGATCTCTCTCCTCCTCTGCATCTGCTTGACCCCCCCCCTCCTCTGGGACAGATGTGGGAGGACACTCAGGACCCACAGACGTGGTAACGTGGATCTAAGGTGGACTTGTTTGTGTTTGTGTTTTATTAAACTTCAACAACGAAATCTATCGATCGATTACCAAACAAACAAAGTTCATTAGATGTTTTACACAAAACGAGCTGATTGGTTTGTAGAAAGCGTGAAGAGAAAGTTCAGTGAGCAACGAAAGGCTCCAGCTGTCCTGTGTGGAGGATTCTCTGCATTATTATGACGCATATATTATAACACATTGTATAATATGACCAGCCGGTTCGCTGCGTCTGGGCCGATGTGTAACTCTCCTGGTACCTTTGTGAATGAGCGACTTAGCACGCGGCACGTTTGGGTCTCTGTTCTATCTTTAGCTTAGTCTTTATTCGCCATGTGTCTCGGTTGGCAACAACGAGGCAGCTTTACCTTTTCTTTTGATTTATTTTTAGCAAATTGTGATGCTTATTCTTCTGATCATTGTGATGGTATTCTTACATTCTGATGGGGGGGGGGGGGGGGGGGGGGGTTTGCACGTCGCACGCCGGTCGTCTCCTCCTCTTTCCTCTGCTCAGCTTCATAGCTGACAACCGTGATTAATAAACTGCTGAGAAACCCAGGAGCTCTCTTCTGTTTCGTAATCCCGTCCCCTAATTGTGCCAACGGGCAAACTTCTCCTTCCAGCCGCCTCTCCGTCGGCCCGCAGTGGTTCGCCCGATAATTAACACGTTGTTGTGGGGTTTTTTTTCCTTCCCCGGTTGCACAACCCGCTCGCTCTGGAGAGTTACAGAGAAAACTCTTCTGCCAATTAGCACAATCTCACCTTCACGGGCTCGACATCGCTCCCCCCTCCCCCCTGTCATCAAACGGCATCTTCTCTCTCTGCCTGTTTGTTTAACAGCTGTTTGTGTGCGTGTGCCTCTGCGCCTCCACCCCGCCCCCCTTGGAGGGCACGCCCCCCAGTTTGGTAACCGCTGACCTACTCGACGCCTCGAAAGACTTTTAATTTCTTAATATTTGAAACAGTCAGAACTGCAGTGTATTTCTTACGTATCCCTGAAGAGCGTGCTGCTGTTTGTCTTATCGGACCCAGACCGTCGCCTTGTCCTCCTCACAGCGTATGAATGAGTGAGTCCTGCTCTTATCGTCCACCAGGCGTCTTCTTTCAAGGACCTGAGAGGGGACGATAAGGGCCGACGCCTCTGACCGCTTGTTTTTTCCCCGGCTGCAGCGCTGCCGTCTTCCCGGCATGATTATAGAAAAGAGGAGCAGCGGCCGGCTCGGAGACCTTCAGAAATACGCTCCGAAGGAGGCCGGGACGACCAGGCGAGCGGCCATCTTTGTTCTTGTTTCAGCGCCGTGCTGCTGCTGCTGCTGCAAATCGGACTCCGGGAACCGACTTCCTGGCTCTCAAAAGCCGGCCTGCCTGCCAAAGGGCCAATGAACTGAAGAGAGTCCAGTGTGAGGGCAACAAACGCACACACACAAAGATCAAGACACAGCACACCAAGACGGATACACAAATATTTTATGAATGCTTCATTTTCTTCGCATTGACGTCTTTTCATTATTTCCTTTCATGTGTATCTTTGTTATTTCAGCAGTATTTCCTCTCTATCAATACTGCGCCACGATAACACATAAAATACACAACGTTTAGACTACAGGATCAGAGCCTTCCAGTGCTGCCCTGCACGAACGAACCCGCCTCAAAGCCACAACGCCAGACTGTGTGTTGGAGAAAAGTGTCTCATTACTGTCACTGGGCCCGGAGGCTATTAGCCATAATCATTGACCTGCACGTATGTGTGTGCGTTTGTGAGGCTGAGCGTGATGCCGGGCGAGCGGCTTGGTGTTGAGCCGAGGAGGGACCGATGTTCCCCTTCATGTGTGCAGGGATGCTCCCAGATGGTGATGCATCTGCACTGGTTGGGTGTCAGAGGTCAAGCCCCGGTCTTGGTGGATGGTCACAACAGAAGCCGTTAGTGGATTCATCGGTCTCCTCACGGCGGCTCCGATGAGTCATTTCAGGAATTAGGAATCAGGAATCAGGAAACATTTATTACTATAATATGTCAGACATACAAGGAATGCGGTTGGTGCGTAACAGCAGACAGTACGACAATATAATGCTATGCTATTTGGTGGTATGCTATTCAATATTCGGGTGTTCAACGTCTTTAAAGCACAGTGAACTTCTGGTTGAGTTGTTTTGCACCTGTGGATGAACCAAAAATAAGCATGACATTGGGATATTTTCCAGCAGCTACAGTGGAACGATGGAACATTTTTCAGCAGGTTTGCAGAGCGGAAAATGTGTAGACGTCAAAAAGTATTTATGAGCCACAAAGGAGCAAAAGTGTGCCTTCTAGAACAGGTAGCTCTCCTGGAAGTTCACCCATTAGATACAGATGACAAAGTGCTTCCTCCTGAGCAATGTGCCTGCGTGATACGTGTAATATCAGAAAGCTTTTATTTGGAAGGCACCAGCCAATCACGTCCTGCCGAGTGGAATCAGACACTTTTATTCTCTAAACAACATATTGAGTCATTTATTTGGGATCTGCAGTCATCTGCAGTAGGCTGAACACACACATTCTGCCTGTGTTGCTTTGGAAAAGTAGTAAAAAGTAGTAAATGAACACAAATATCACGTGACCGTACGCTGTTACAATCAGGATCATCAGCTGTTCGTCTCCTTTCGTTGATCAAAGAACTGCTGATGCAGTCGATTACCACTAAAACGTGGTCGTCTTTCTCAATCACATTTTTATTATTTATTCTGTAGATATTATACCGGTAGTGGGTTTAGAAAACAAAACGAACATGTACAGTAGCGTTTAATTAAATAGCAAAAACTGAGGCGTCATTCTGAATGATGTATTCATAGCAGAGCTATTTTTCTGGTCTCTCCGACTCTCGGCACATATCGTAACGTATTTCATATTTTAATTATGTTTAGCACAGTTGGATTCCCTCGTCGTCGGATAAGAATGTCATTTTAGATCAAATCTCCAAGTTTGAGAATCCTGACTCGAAGTAATTCCACATTCTTCCACATCCTCAACAATTAAAACAATAAGGGCAGTTCCACCTTCCATCACTCTCCGGAGAACAAACGTCTGAGACATCAGTGGCAGCAAGTCAGAGCCACAGGAGCAGCTCCCAGAATGCATCACTAACGCCGCTTCAGAACCCCGCTTTGATCTAAGGAAAGGTCATCAGGACGGGTCTGATGTCAGCGAGTTGCTGTTTTTCTCATTTTCTTACTTCTGCTCTTCAATACTTTCAGAGAATCGGATCCCCAAGTGTGGACGTGGTGAACATCAGTGGTGGACGTGGTAAACATCAGTGGTGGACGTGGTGAACATCGGTGGTGGACGTGGTGAACATCGGCGGTGTCCGTGTGGACGTGGTGGACATCGGCGGTGGACGTGGTGAAGATCAGCGGTGTCTGTGTGGATGTGGTGAACATCGGCGATGGACGTTGTGAACATTGGTGGTGGACGTGGTGAACATCGGCGATGTCTGTGTGGACGTGGTGAAGATCGGCGGTGTCCGTGTGGATGTGGTGAACATTGGCGGTGGACGTTGTGAACAACGGTGGTGGACGGGGTGAACATCGGCGATGTCTGTGTGGACGTGGTGAAGATCGGCGGTGTCTGTGTGGACGTGGTGAACATCGGCGGTGGACGTGGTGAACATCGGCGATGGACGTTGTGAACATCCGTGGTGGACGTGGTGAACATCGGCGGTGTCTGTGTGGACGTGGTGAACATCGGTGGTGGACGTGGTGAACATCACCGGTGTCCATGTGGACGTGCTGAACATCGGCGATGGACGTTGTGAACATTGGTGGTGGACGTGGTGAACATCGGCGATGTCTGTGTGGACGTGGTGAAAATCGGCGGTGTCCGTGTGGATGTGGTGAACATTGGCGGTGGACGTTGTGAACAACGGTGGTGGACGTGGTGAACATCAGCGGTGTCCATGTGGACGTGGTGAACATCGGCGATGGACGTTGTGAACATCGGTGGTGGACGTGGTGAACATCGGCGATGTCTGTGTGGACGTGGTGAAAATCGGCGGTGTCCGTGTGGATGTGGTGAACATTGGCAGTGGAGGTTGTGAACAACGGTGGTGGACGTGGTGAACATCGGCGATGTCTGTGTGGACGTGGTGAAGATCGGCGGTGTCCGTGTGGATGTGGTGAACATTGGCGGTGGACGTTGTGAACATCGGTGGTGGACGTGGTGAACATCGGCGATGTCTGTGTGGACGTGGTGAAGATTGGCTTTTCCGTGTGGACGTGGTGAACATCGGTGGTGGACGTTTTGAACATCGGTGGTGGACGTGGTGGACGTGGTGAACATCGGCGCTGGACGTGGTGAACATCGGCGATGGACGTTGTTAACATCGGTGGTGGACGTGGTGAACATCGCCGGTGGACGTTGTGAACATCGGTGGTGGACGTGGTGAACATCGGCGGTGGACGTGTGGACGTGGTGAACATCGGTGGTGGACGAGGTGAACATCGGCGATGGACGTTGTGAACATCGGTGGTGGACGTGTTGAACATCGGCGGTGTTCGTGTGGACGTGGTGAACATTGATGGTGGACGTGTTGAACATCGGCGGTGGTAAACATCGGTGGTGGACGTGGTGAACATCGACGGTGTCTGTGTGGAGGTGGTGAACATCGGTGGTGGACGTTGTGAACATCGGTGGTGGACGTGGTGAACATCGGTGGTGGACATGGTGAACATCGACGGTGTCTGTGTGGAGGTGGTGAACATCGGTGGTGGACGTTGTGAACATCGGTGGTGGACGTGGTGAACATCGGCGGTGGACGTTTTGAACATCGGTGGTGGACGTGGTGGACGTGGTGAACATCGGCGATGGACGTTGTGAACATCGGCGATGGACGTTGTGAACATCGGTGGTGGACGTGGTGAACATCGGTGGTGGACGTGGTGAACATCGGCGGTGGATGTTGTGAACATCGGTGGTGGACGTGTGGACGTGGTGGAAATCGTTTGTGGACGTTGTGAACATCGGTTGTGGGCGTGGTGAACATCGGCGGTGGACGTGGTGAACATCGGCGATGGACGTTTTGAACTTCGGTGGTGGACGTGGTGAACAACGGTGGTGGACGGGGTGAACATCGGCGATGTCTGTGTGGACGTGGTGAAGATCGGCGGTGTCTGTGTGGACGTGGTGAACATCGGCGGTGGACGTGGTGAACATCGGCGATGGACGTTGTGAACATCCGTGGTGGACGTGGTGAACATCGGCGGTGTCTGTGTGGACGTGGTGAACATCGGTGGTGGACGTGGTGAACATCACCGGTGTCCATGTGGACGTGCTGAACATCGGCGATGGACGTTGTGAACATTGGTGGTGGACGTGGTGAACATCGGCGATGTCTGTGTGGACGTGGTGAAAATCGGCGGTGTCCGTGTGGATGTGGTGAACATTGGCGGTGGACGTTGTGAACAACGGTGGTGGACGTGGTGAACATCAGCGGTGTCCATGTGGACGTGGTGAACATCGGCGATGGACGTTGTGAACATCGGTGGTGGACGTGGTGAACATCGGCGATGTCTGTGTGGACGTGGTGAAAATCGGCGGTGTCCGTGTGGATGTGGTGAACATTGGCGGTGGAGGTTGTGAACAACGGTGGTGGACGTGGTGAACATCGGCGATGTCTGTGTGGACGTGGTGAAGATCGGCGGTGTCCGTGTGGATGTGGTGAACATTGGCGGTGGACGTTGTGAACATCGGTGGTGGACGTGGTGAACATCGGCGATGTCTGTGTGGACGTGGTGAAGATTGGCTTTTCCGTGTGGACGTGGTGAACATCGGTGGTGGACGTTTTGAACATCGGTGGTGGACGTGGTGGACGTGGTGAACATCGGCGCTGGACGTGGTGAACATCGGCGATGGACGTTGTTAACATCGGTGGTGGACGTGGTGAACATCGCCGGTGGACGTTGTGAACATCGGTGGTGGACGTGGTGAACATCGGCGGTGGACGTGTGGACGTGGTGAACATCGGTGGTGGACGAGGTGAACATCGGCGATGGACGTTGTGAACATCGGTGGTGGACGTGTTGAACATCGGCGGTGTTCGTGTGGACGTGGTGAACATTGATGGTGGACGTGTTGAACATCGGCGGTGGTAAACATCGGTGGTGGACGTGGTGAACATCGACGGTGTCTGTGTGGAGGTGGTGAACATCGGTGGTGGACGTTGTGAACATCGGTGGTGGACGTGGTGAACATCGGTGGTGGACATGGTGAACATCGACGGTGTCTGTGTGGAGGTGGTGAACATCGGTGGTGGACGTTGTGAACATCGGTGGTGGACGTGGTGAACATCGGCGGTGGACGTTTTGAACATCGGTGGTTGACGTGGTGGACGTGGTGAACATCGGCGATGGACGTTGTGAACATCGGCGATGGACGTTGTGAACATCGGTGGTGGACGTGGTGAACATCGGTGGTGGACGTGGTGAACATCGGCGGTGGATGTTGTGAACATCGGTGGTGGACGTGTGGACGTGGTGGAAATCGTTTGTGGACGTTGTGAACATCGGTTGTGGGCGTGGTGAACATCGGCGGTGGACGTGGTGAACATCGGCGATGGACGTTTTGAACTTCGGTGGTGGACGTGGTGAACATCGGTGGTGGACGTGGTGAACATCGGCGGTGGACTTGGTGAACATCGGCGGTGGACGTGGTGAACATCGGCGGTGGACGTGGTGAACATCGGCGATGGACGTTGTGAACTTCGGTGGTGGACGTGGTGAACATCGGCGGTGGACGTGGTGAACATCGGCGGTGGACGTTGTGAACATTGGCGATGGACGTGTGGACGTAGCCTTTGATGCTGAGGAGAATTGAACAACTTTTAAATTAGACCCCACTAGCACACACATAACATGTTTGTCAAACCCAAATCTTCCAGATCAAAATCATTTGTGACACTACATGATTACCTGTCCCCCGTTGACTTGTCTCCCCTGAGCGTTCTCAGCAGGGCGCCGCTGAGTCTCTATTCAAGTCAACTCTGATTGATTGATGGAAGGAAAGCGTTACACCTGAATGGGCTCCATTTCTACAGCACTTTACTCCAGGGGGCTTTACAAGCCGCCATGCGAAGCAAAGGGCGGGTTCAGGGACTTTTATATTTGCACGGCGAAAGGTGGAGAAATAACCGCCAACTCTGCTATTTGTGTAGCACAAATGAGAAGGCGTGAGATCTCAACAAGGTAGAAGGAGCACTCCACTGGAGGATCCTCCACCCGGGGCTGTGATTTCTCCAGCGGATCCCTCCCCACCATCCCGCCGAGCTCGTTGACGCTCGGCTGCCTCAAGCAGCGCCGATGACATCACCAGCAGCACCGGACAGATTATAGCCTTAAAGTCTCCTGTTAGATTCTTCAAATATTCATAATTACAGGTATGTTCGTCAAAGTGGTGAGTTTCTCTTTTTTTCATTATTTATTTTGAAGGTCATCGAGCCGACAGAGACGCATCACAGATGGCTTGAAGTACACGACGCTTTACAGAAGGTACGTTTGAGCCAAAAATACTTCATTTGACAAGGATAATAAAAGCCCAGGAATCTCTCCGGGCGGTTTGGGCCTCATGGTACAGGCTGCATAACAGAAGGTAACACACAACGAACGGAACACACAAACAGCCTCCACATGAAAGCGCCACGCTGCAGAGAGTCCAAATCGTCACCGCTGAACTGTTCCCCTGAAGCCCCCTTCCACCTCGGGTCGTCATCATCAGTCCATTAGTGGGACCCCAGGTTGGAGGTTTTCTGTTCATGTGGTGCACTTTGTTGATTGTGCGCTCGGTTCGTATTGGCTTTGGCATAAGTACGCCTGAGCTTGTAACGTGACCACGCGCCCGGCTTAAGTTTAATATCCAAGCTGTGTTTTTTAAATAAGGCAAAGCGACACCTGCGTGTGGCCCACGAGGCCGTGATGCTCCTAGTACCTTCCTCCACACAGGATAAGGATCCTTTAGTTTTGAGAATCCTTGTCGGTTTCCTGAGTCAGCGGCGTGGGAACAGACGTGATCCTCCCTCCCACAGGCCGTCCTTTTTCACAGGTACGACGCTGAGAGCGCATTGGAACTGCATCCGGGTGAACCAGAGCGCCGCACTGGAAAGGCCAATATGCTCAGTGCCCCTAATCCCCCTTTTAGATGAATGAAGGATAAAAAAGAAGAAGCCTGATCTGCAGCCTGAACACACCTGTACTGTATGTACTCAGTGTTATTCAGCCCGACCCAGCAGAACACCTGTGATTCATCCACCTCATCTGGCCCTGACCGCAGCGAGCAGCGGGATTCTCTAAAAGTCGTTTTCCCTGTAATCAAGATGTCCAAAATGTTCTTTTTATGATAACTTTCAGAGATGCGAGGAGCCGGACGGTTGTCGTCGGAAAGGTGCTCAGGCTACAGGCGATGCCGTCTCCCTCGGGGTCCTCGGGGGACGCCGTCCCGCGTCTGACGAGGGGCGTCGCCAGCTCTCTTCCCCGGCGTGGAATCGAGCTCCAAGCGGCTTTAATCACAGAACATGACAAGGTCCCGGAGCGGAGACGCCGACACGTCTTTCTTACCTTGTTTTGCTGCATCGCATCGCGTCTTCCTGTTGAGGAATTCTCAATGGCTCATAAGTATTTTCATATTTTAACAATATATGAATTGGTTCCATAAGTGTAGGAGAACGTTTTCTGTACGTGTGTGAATCCAGGCATTAGGACATGGTTTGGGTTACGATTCGGCTGGTAATGGTTAATATGTGACGGATTCGATTTCCAACGAAGTGGTCGTGTCCCTGACAGCGTGGACGAACTGGTGACGGGACTGCGAGGGTCTGACAGCCACGAGGGGTCTTCAGGCGAGAGCCGCTGAAATGGAGGAGTCTCGAATGGGGCGCCGTTTGTAAAATGTTGCACGTTCTAAAATCCTGCGCAGTTTTGCCACATTTAGCTTTATCATATGAACACAAAAGCACCACAATATTCACATTTCACTTTTTCAAACATTTAGAGAGAAATTCATGTACATTCATGCAATAACTTTTCCCGGTCCGCATGACCGCAGTGGAGAGGGGGTTCACGGGACCCCCCCCTTGACCGGACCATCGCCGACGATTTGGCCGCGACGGTGAAGGCGGGGGGGCACGGGCGCGGATGCTCGCGGTTAACGGGGGGGCGCCAAATCCTCGGCGATGGTCCGGTCAAAGGGGGGTTGCGCAACGTTCCGCGGCCGTGAACCCCCCCCCCCCCCCCTCCCCCGCATGATTTCAACGTGGACAGTATGTGGCCCCCTTCCTAAAATAAGTTTGACACCCCTGCTCTATAACAAGAGCTATGTCATCCGGACTTGAATTACCGTAATTATTGTAATGTTCAGTCGTCAAGTTAAATGTTAAATGTAGAGCTAAATGTAGACTCTACATTTAACATTTACATTTAGATTTAACATTTACATTTAGATTTAACATTTAGATATAAAATTTAACATTTAGATTTACATTTAACATTTAGATTTAACATTTAGATTTAACATTTAGATTTAACATTTAGATTTAACATTTAGATTTACATTTAACATTTAGATTTACATTTAACATTAAAATGTAGTTTTAACATTTGGATATAACATTTACATTTAACATTTACATTTACATTTAACATTTATATTATTTAACAACTTTGTTACTGCCAAACATTATCCTTAGAAAAGTTATTGCATGAATGTACATGAATTTCTCTCTAAACGTTTGAAAAAGTGACATGTGAATATTGTCGTGCTTTTTTGTTCATATGATAATGCTAAATGTAGCAAACCTGCGCAGGATTTTAGAACGTGCGACATTTTACAAACGGCGCCCCATAGTCTCGACGCGGCGCCACCGCGTTAATGGAATCACGTCTCGGTGGAATAATGGCCGCAATTAGGGCACAATAAAGGGGAGATTAGCGAAGGAGCTCCTGCTCCGGAGACGTTTCTTCTGTGAGTTCAGCAATCAGACGATCCATCACCGGCCCGCGGACGTTGGCCTGGATTCCAAATGCCTTGAAGCCAGGAATTGTCGCTTTAGATTATCGGCGTGTCAGCTCTTCACTTATTAAGGCTCGAATTAAAGTGTGCCGGTTGTTGTCCGCTCTTCTCTCCCCCCCCCCCCCCCCCCCCCACCGCTGCAGACGTGACCTTCAGCCGCCGCGGGGGCGGACGACTCGTGTGCGCCCCTCCTGTGTGCCACTTTAAATTGTGTTGTGCACAATGTTATTATTACTATTTATTATTATTTTTACTGGTGTTAAATATGAGGACTATTAACACTGTTAAATATATAGCGGTGATAATAAGGCTACTGGCGGTTCCCGCCCTCTCTCTCTCGGGGTTAATCGATTGAATCGGCGGCGCGCAGGTGAAGCGGCGGTGTGATTGGTTTCCTGTCTCTCCCCGTCGGCCCTGTGATGCGCCGCGTGTGCGCAGGCGGTTGAAAGGAATCAATTAAGCGACCGCCGTAATCTGCACGGTGGTCAAAAGCGACCCCGCGCACAAAGGAAGCAGTGATTGAATAACAGGATGAGTGATTCTCCGGCGCTCGGACCCGTCCCGCCTTTAATCAGAGCGCAAACGAATAAACACGCAGGAGGAGGAACCGCCTTCGCTTCGCTCCATCACTCACCTCGTCCCCCGGCACATTAAGGCACTCGGCGGCCCTAACAAGCTCTCCCACGACACTTGCTCGGCTTAATGGATGGAGGACGTGTCTAAGTGTGCGCGTGCTTTTGTTTCACCGCGGACAGACGACTTCTCTCGGGGAGACATTAGTCAGGAAATCGTCCAAAAACCAATATGAATTTGCTGTTGATTTAACAGTGACGGGAGAAGAATGTTAAAAGGCAACGTGTTTACGCGTGCAGTGATGCTTGAATCGACAGTATTGTGTTGTCCCGCCACTCATGGAGCAGCACGTCCCATCACGCAAAGTCTTTCAAACTTAAGCTACAGGAGAAAACGTCATATTATCCTTCTAATGAAGCGGCCCTTTTGTCGGCTCCTGTGAAGCCTCCTCAGCGCGTCTTACTAAACATACGTGGACCTCAAGCCAGACATCTGAAACTCTGAAGACGTTTGAATGAGGATCCGGTTTGGGGAGGCTCACCGAGCGCAGAACATGTCGTCTTCCAAAAAATCTCCCAATCTGCGGTCAGCCAGCGATAAGCTGGGAAGCTGTTTTGTAGGAATGGAAGTTCTGGCTCCTTGTTAATTGTTTTCCATTCTCTCTCTCTCTCTCTCTCTCAAATGGCCTGTGATAAAAATCCAAACAAATTCAAATCTCAGCCCTGAAAAGTCTGTGAATTAAATATGAAAAAGACGCTGGACGGACAGAGGGACGGGTGGGACGAGTATGTTTGAGACAGAGACAGGACAACATTGTCGGAGGGGGGGCAACAGCCATCAGAGCGGTGGGGGGGGGCGTTGAAACCAGCCGGCAGAGTGGCGGTGGACAGGGCCGGTGAGAGCCGGTTACCGCGGTAACGGAGGGCCGATCAGTCATTCGCAGACCGCAGAGTTCAGCTCAGTCGATCTTTATTGTTCCCGGGGGGATAATTAGGAAAGGGCGGAGGGATGATAGGGGGAGAGGGGGGGGGCAGGATGGCAGAGACGGGGGGACAAAAGGACACGTGGCGGGACAGCGGGGCACTCTGCACGAGCTGGTGTTGTCATAACAACTGACATTTACATCCCATCGGTACTTACGGGAGGCGGGAGGGAAGCGTTCGACAAGCCGGGGACGACAATCAGACGCACAGCGAGAAACTGGTTGTGCTTGATAGCTTAGCTCAACGGGGGGGGGGGGGGGGGGGGGGGTTAATGTAAGATCTGACATACAGCACATGTCGATGGAAGCGTTGAAGCGTTGAACTGTAATCTACCTGAGAGTCACACACACACACACACACACACACACATTCAAGAGGAAATGTTGAGTAACGTATGCAGCGATACAGGAAGTGCTTCCCGAAGGTGCAATGAAATACACACACACACACACACACGCACTTACACACACACACGCACTTCCTCCCCATCAACAGCGCCGGTCCTGCTGCGGCCTCCATGTTCAGTGGCGCCACGCAGACGAGTGACGAGGTCATTTCCTCCGCCATCAGATAAAGAATGAACGGAGGCTCCTGGGACTCCGTGGGCACGACCGACCAGGATCCAGCCTGCTCCCCCCCCCCCCCCGACCCCCCCGACCCCCCACGGTCCCCGCGAGAGGAGAAAACTAGTGCATTCGATGTGGTAATAATAACAAGCTGCTCCATCATCAGGGATGTCTAGTAGAGGTGGTTTCTGATAAATCTGAGAGTAGGTTGCATATTCAGCCCCCCCACCCCCTTGTTCATGACTAACATCTTGGACTCTCAGACCCGCCCCCCTCAGGACAGAGAGTTGAGCCATTCACACCTCCGTTGGGTTGACGGAGTGTGTTTCATCGTGCCGGTTTTGAAGGGACACTAGAGAGGCGACACGCGGCTTTCAGCACTTATTGTTTCCAAGTGGTTTTCATTGTCGGCGTCCATGGCGACCGGTAGCCTAGCAACCACCAACCACACGGAACACCGATCTTTACTCGTCAACCTGCGGACCGCAAGGGCAACAGATTTGCTTCACTTACGCTCGCAGAACTTGTTTGTAGCTTTGACTTTTTTTCAAACATGCGCCGTGGGCTGAAGAGCTTAATTAGCGTGTTTTATTGTGTGGACACTCTCTTCACGCCAAGAGGAGCTTCTAACGACTCAATTGTTCCTGAAGAAAAGCATCTTCTGCCAGATTGATCGGAGCTGAGTGGTTTCGTCTCCTCTTTCAGCCTCGGAAAAATTGAATTCGCAGCAAATCGTCCTATTCGTGGAAAATCCAGAACTTTGAAGCTTTGTGCAACTGATGAATGTAGATCTCCATCTGAAGTCTGACTCATAGTTCCATTCAACATTCGTCACATTTGCGATTGAGATTTTAAGTCCCAAAAAATAATGGAAAATAAATGAGCACAGCTGAGATTGAAAGTGGCCCATAAGCTTGTCCGAGGTCTCGTATGGCCTTTTTTCTGTGCACTTTAGCAGCTTTACTGCACAAAGCTGAATACTTGATTCGCAGTTACAGACCGTGAGGTGTTTTAATTCACACAATCTGTGAGGTTGAATTTTTAGTTCGTTGAGACTCCTTGAAAACTACTCACGGCCAAATTCAAGTCAATATGTAGGTTCACGCGGCATCCTGCCTGCAGTTTCATAAGAACGCCGTGAAATGTGCAAAAGACTCGATAAGAAAGCGAGTGAGCCTGATCAGCAGGTGTGTTGGGCTTGTGTGGCCCGGGAGGACCCGTCTCCAACACCTTCTCACGCAATGAGCCATTGCGGCGGAATTCTCGGCGAGACTTTTGGCACAACGACATAACAGCTCGCTCACTTTGTGTTTCAGAGATACTGACTCATTTGCTGTGGTTTGAAGTTGTGAAAGGAAGCCTTTACAAGGCGCTCGTTGGACGCGGTGTGGGGTGATGCACACGTTGTGCATCAGGCAGCTGAGCATTGAATGTGAGCCACATGGCCGAGGGGAGCTAAGCTAACGCGGCTCGGACCTGAGGCCGCTCCTCTCAGATAACCAGAGGAACGGTTCCCAATGCCGCTGTTGATCTCTTATGATTGAACGTTTTGGCTTCATTGGCTTTCTGGCCGTCTTCTTCGGTTTAAAATGTGCTCTCACTGGATTTTATTGTGCTTCTCTGTGTTGCAGAACGACATTCAATGATCCCTGAATCTTCCAGTCTGTAATTCCAATGCTTGGTGTCACTGCAGAGCAGCAGTCGCTCTCTTCCCCTGCAGCCGGCATCTGTGCTGCACCACATGGACAACCAGCCACAAACCGCCTGCACCGACACGTACTGACTTCAGTTTCTCCCTTTCACTTATTGGATGAAAGCAAAAGCAACAGGATTTCTCCGAATAAAACGTCACTCTATCGTTTGCAAGCAAACACAAAAAACTCATTTGTGGTGCGTCTCAGAGCTCCTTCTTGCTTCTTCTGGGCAGAAGTCAAACAAATGAGACGCGCTCATGTGCGAACCCCTCGTGCTGATGGGGAGAACGTGGTGAACCCTCGTGTTTCTAGGAAAAGAGCTTCGGTGCGGAGGTGTAAGTCATGTGACTGATCGTTCTTCTCCCGGCGCGTGTCGCACTTGAGAGCGCCGGCCGCTGACTGGATGACTGTGATCACTGTTTTCTCGGCGAGGGTTGAAGCCGGAGACCCTCAGATCCACGGCCCCCACCTCATTCAGCCACAACGGATATGATCAATGAAGTCTTAACCCTAAAAAAGGGTCATTTTAAGCAAAACCTTTGTATTTGTGGCAAAGCCGACCAGGTGAGACTCTGACGCGTTTCCTCAAACCGCCGCCGAGGATGCTGCTGAGTTCCATCAGAACATCGTTTAGAAAGAGAGGAGTTCATTTGAGTTCAGCCGGTGGGGAGTCGACCCAACGCGGCGTCCCCCCCCCCCCCCCCCCCCTCCCCCGGATGCACACATCTGGTTTGCTCATTCCCCAAACCGCGTTCACCGCGCCTTTCTTAACGGAGGCCGACTCACGCGGGGAAAATGCCCGTGGGGGGACTCCAGCGCGTACCGGCGATCTGGGGATTCCAGTCAAAGTGGAGGGGCGGATGGGCAGTTACACGCGTGTGTGTGTGTGTGTGTGTGTTGTAATGAGTGCAGCTGCCCCGGGCCTCGAGCCCAGAGAAACACACGACACGGAATCAAAAATCACTTCATTTAACAAGCTCAGCTAATGAAGAGCCTGGTTGCAGAGGAAGACATCTGCCGTTTCTATTAGTTCCAGCATTTGGCTCCTTCCGCACACATTTAGTACGTTTATGCCAAAGCGGCGCGCAACCAAACCGCGGCACACTGGACCCGCTCGGCCACCTCAAGGACCCGGTGGGCGGAACATCGGAAAGTCCTGCCGATGCTGTCAGACATTAAGGGACGGAGAGGAGACGAGGGAGGGAAACGGGGGAGAAGCACTGAAACCCGAACCGAGCACCTGTGGAGGCGAGTCAGCTGCATTTACCCCCGATGTTGATTCACCAGGACATCAATACCCCGGGGGGGGGGGCGTGCCCCCCATGCTAATGCTCTCAGCTGGGATTTACACTCGTGTCAATTCCCGATGCTAACGAGGGTCGCGGGATTGTTTGCTGACAAGCGTGTCGCCCGGGGGCAATTCCTCCAGGTGTCCTTTGTAGCCCGACAGGTGCAGGGTTCAGAGTTCACGTCCCCGTGTGGCTCGGGAGGGATTTCATTCCGCTGCTCTTCTGTCCAGGTGCTGTGAAAGAGCAAATACAGGGGGGGAGTATGGGGGGAGTTAGATGCTTCATTACATCATTACTCACCAGAGACAAAAAAACATTTATAAAATTTGAAAGAATTTATTAGGAAAGAGTAGAAAAAAAATGGTTGGAAGTAAAAGGGGGCGTGTTCATGGCGTGTAATCAGCATGTGGCGTGTAGCGAGGATAATCATCTCAATCATCTGGTCCAGAAGTCACGAGCACCGACGTGCACGTCTCACCACATCACAGATAAAACACCGTTATCCTGGAATCACACACACACACACACACACACACACACACACAAAGGCCTCGCCTCCCACCAGCGTCCTCATATCTGATATTAATTATGATCATGTGATCCAGTGAAGAGGCCAAAGCCCCCAAAACAACGTGAATACATAAATAACTAAAACCCAGAGATCCATCGGGGGTCGTTTTCCTAAATGTCATCTGATTCCACATCATCATCACCTTCAGTTTGGCTGCTCGTATTTCAGAGGAAGACGTTCGTGTCGCTGACACCTGCTCAGTCTGCCTGATGTACGCGACCCGGAGTTCATTCACTTTGCTTCCTTTTTTGCCCCTCGTGACCTTTTTCTGTGCACTTCGAGCCTCCGGTCACGAGTCAGAGCAGAAGGTTCCACTCTGAACCTCTCAGATGCTGTAATTGTAATGCTCTACAAAAGAAAGGCGTAGCATATTAAAACACATTCATTACTCATCTGTGGGAGTAAAACGCAACAAACATCTCGTTAAATATCCGTATATTGCATCTGAAACGGTTCCAGGAAATTACCTCCAACACCAATTATCACGTTCATTTCTTTAAATAAAACATGACAAAATCATTAAATATCAGATTAATCCTTTCTCCGCTTCCCTCACAGCAGAAAACACATCCACCTTTTCTCTGAAGTGGATCATTTTTTGGGCGGAAGGCTGAAAGTTAAAAAACAAGCAGAAGGAGGACTCTTTGTCTCATTCGTCTTCTCAGCGTGGCAGGAAGTCAAACCTTCAACCTGCCGGTTGCAGAATGTTGCCGTCCAACGTTTGCCATGTGTGTGGGTGTTGTTAATACACGGTTAATACAGCTAATACACAGCTAATACACCGTTCATACACGGTTAATACACTGGTAATACACTGCTAATACACAGCTAATACACAGTTAATACACAGCTTATACACGGTTAATACAGCTAATACACAGCTAATACACCGTTCATACACGGTTAATACACGGTTAATACAGCTAATACACAGCTAATACACAGCTTATACACAGTTCATACACTGCTAATACACAGTTAATACACGATTAATACACGGTTAATACACTGCTAATACACTGCTAATACACAGCTTATACACAGCTAATACACAGTTAATACACTGCTAATACACAGTTAATACACGATTAATACACGGTTAATACACTGCTAATACACTGCTAATACACAGCTTATACACAGCTAATACACAGTTAATACACTGCTAATACACAGTTAATACACGGTTAATACCGACACGTCATGAAGACGCGTTAGACAAAACAAATGAGGGTTTCTGCTCCTGGAGTGACGAGAGGACACCAGAGGGGGGCAGCACTGTGCCGCAGAGCCACCATCTTCTCTTCCTGCAGCCTCACTGCTTTAGAGAGGGTGTGTGTGTGTGTGTCTGTGTGTGTGTGTGTGTAGGTGTGAAGTGTACTGTTTAACATATTGTACAAAGATGTACAACGTGTGTGTGTGTGTGTGTGTGTGTGTCTGAGCCGGGGGGGGCCTACATGTAAACATATTCCTGCACACTTTGAGCTGCAGAAACAAACACACTGATTAGTTGCAGGTTTCACAATCACACACATACACGCACACATCTGTGCACCGTGGTGACGAACTGACGGCGACACACACAAGTGCACCTTTCTCTCCGTGTCAAACACCTCCGCCCACGACAGAGGGAGGGGTCGACGCCAGCTCCGGCTTCCAAGCGGATGCCTGACGCTCTGATGGTGAGGAAGGTGGTGAGGAAGGTGGGGAAGACGGTAGGGATGAAGCTAAGGAGGAAGGTAGTGAGGAAGGTGGTGAGGAAGGGAGCAGACAGGAGGACACAAACGAGGACAGACCAGAGGTAGCGTCATGCGATGACGGGAGATGTGAAGAAGATGGCTTCCAGCTTCGTGGAGAACATCTGTGAAGAAGAAGGGGGGTGGGGGGGGGGTCATCATGGTCCCCTGGTCCTGACACCTACCGTGGCCCTGCTGACGCCTGCTGCTGCCATCATCATCATCATCATTATTATTATTTAAGATATTAATCATATTACTGTACTCGTAAACCAACATTATCCTCTCCTAAAGTCTCTGTGCTCTCGCTCCCCACAGTGGATGGTGGTTCTCTCTAATGGTGGTTCTATGTGATGGTGGTTCTATCTGACGGTGGTTCTATCTGATGGTGGTTCTATCTGACGGTGGTTCTAGGTGATGGTGGTTCTATCTGATGGTGGTTGTATGTGATGGTGGTTCTCTCTAATGGTGGTTCTATGTGATGGTGGTTCTATCTGATGGTGGTTCTATCTGACGGTGGTTCTATCTGATGGTGGTTCTATCTAATGGTGGTTCTATGTGATGGTGGTCCTATCTGATGGTGGTTCTATCTGATAGTGATTCTATGTGATGGTGGTTCTATCTGATGGTGGTTCTATGTGATGGTTGTTCTATGTGATGGTGGTTCTATCTAATGGTGGTTCTATGTGATGGTGGTTCTATCTGATGGTGGTTCTATGTGATGGTGGTTCTATGTGATGGTGGTTGTATGTGATGGTGGTTCTATGTGATGGTGGTTCTATGTGATGGTGGTTCTATGTGATGGTGGTTCTATGTGATGGTGGTTCTATCTGATGGTGGTTCTATGTGATGGTGGTTCTATGTGATGGTGGTTGTATGTGATGGTGGTTCTATGTGATGGTGGTTCTATGTGATGGTGGTTCTATGTGATGGTGGTTCTATGTGATGGTGGTTCTATGTGATGGTGGTTCTATCTGATGGTGGTTCTATGTGATGGTGGTTCTATGTGATGGTGGTTGTATGTGATGGTGGTTGTATGTGATGGTGGTTCTATGTGATGGTGGTTCTATGTGATGGTGGTCCCTGCAGTGGTCCTGCTGTGCGTCTGGTTTACTACTCACAGTTACTTGAATCCTTTCTGTCATATAGTCTCATGTATTATACATTGTTCATTGTGTCCTCATGACATCATTGTAGTCGTCCATCAGGAGACGGATCCTCCTCTGACGTTCTCACTAAGGTTTCTTCACTTTTTTCCCCCTTGGAAGGATTTTTTTCCTGTGCCGATGGAGGGTTTCGGGACAGAGGATGTCGTATGTGTACAGACTGTAAAGCCCTCTGGGGCTAATTTGTAATTTGGGATTATGGGCTCTACAAAATAAAAGGAATTGAATTGAATCATGTGGTGCTTCTCATCATCTCGTCTCAACGCTTCTTCTTTGTGCCGCCATTAGTGAAATAAAGAGAGTGAGAGAGAATCTACTTATTGGTGTTTTTTCTACTCATCAAAGTTGTTTAACCAACCTTAACTTTACTTCTTCATCATTTCCTACCGATGGTCACACATTTAATTTGGGCAAACTGAGCAGATTTCCAGCGCGTTAGTTTAGAACGGACGCCCTCTGCTGCCGGGGCCTTTCCCGACCAGTCAATGCAGCTGTGAGGGGAAAAGGGTGGAGGAAAGGGTGGAGATACGCAGACACATTTCAACACATGAACTGTATCACAAGAAAGGAAGGAAGAAATAATCCTGCTAAAAGTGTCGCCAACACAATAATGGTAACAAAGCAACATGTGTGTAAACGGTGAGAACAGCTTCTGCTCACTTGGAACGATGGACCCACCTGACCCACATGTCCATTTGAATCAGGGGATCGGCCTTCGCTGTGATGTCACACTGCGTTTTATTTAGCAGACAACGGCACGTTGGACGTCGTCCCTCTATTGCGTTCGTCTCTCTCACAGCCAATCAGGAACCGGGATCTGAACTTTGGGGAATCCAGAACCATGAAGCCGTGTGCGCGGCTGGAACCGAACGGACTGCTTCACGCGGGCGTAACGATGAGCGACTGGGAGCCGTCGCGCAGATGTTTGAGCATCTGTGTGTACTTGTGTACCCTTGTGTGTGTGTGTGTGTGTGTGTGTGTGTGTTAAAGTGGGAGAAACCCACAGCCCATCCAAGTGTAACGAGCATTATAAACATGTGTTTGTCATCTGGCAACAACGAGCAACCCGCCCCGTCTTCCTCCTCGCATCACGCTCCACCCGCGAATCCTCTTCTCTCCACTCCACCCTCCCCCACCCTCCAACCCCACCCACACCACCCCCCTGAAATCTTAAACCCCTCACACTCAGCAGTGAGCAATCAGGAAGCCAAAGGGAGGAGGAAGGAGGAGGTGGGGGTGGAGGAGGTGTGGGTGGAGGGGGGGGTTGATGGAGGTTAATGAGGCAGCATGATGAGGAGATGGAGGATGAGCGACGAGTTTCCCCCCAGTGGAGAGAGAATGAAGGTAAACGGCAAGAAGCAGGAGGGAAGTGGAGGTAAGAGAGAGGACGTCCACACACACGCACACACACACACACACACACACGCACACACGCACACACACACACACACCTCAGCTCAGCCTGTGTATCCTCTGCCCATAGAACCCTGTGACGGTCTTATTACCATAATCGGCTGTGAAGGGAAACACACACGGTACTTTCAACGCTCACGCGTTGTGTATTATGTGATATTGAGTATATTGTGATATTGAGTATTATGTGATATTGAGTATTATGTGATATTGAGTATATTGTATTTTGAGTACAGATGAACACATGTGATGTCACGTGGATAAAGGCCACTCTGCTAAAATAAAGAACATGCATTTGAATCTGCTTCCATGCAGCTTTTCGCCCTGTGAGTCCTGCCTTTCAGCGATGAAACAGCACCAAGGAGATCTAAAGGATCACAACTTCAAATCCTATTTATGCTTCGTTTTCCTCTCACCTTCCCAGCTGCTCCCCGCAGGCAAACAATAAAGCTGCTATAAATATATTGCACATTGACGTCACTCTTACAGCCAGAGGCCTTTCCTGTTTCTCCCTAAAAGTATGAGTGCTTTGGAATAATCGTTCATAATGTTTCCACTTTATTGGGTTTTGGTATCATTAATAATGCAGAATCCAAACGCTTCAGAGGAAACTGCGCTAATGACCTGTTTGCGTTTCTGCCCCACTTGTTCTGCGTGAGCGGTTTCCCACTTTAAGGATTGTTATTTTCTTGCTTCTGATCTGGTGAAAGTAGTGAGGCGACGCTCCGTGAACCCGCTGCCATCCCTCCACCTTCTGTCTATCCTGGTTCCCTCAGATGCCAACTTCCCTCTCCTGGGCCCTTCGCTGGCGGCTCAGGACACGGATGCAAACACGTGACACTGTGCGTGTGCGTGCGCGTGTGTGTGTGTAAGCTTATCTCACCATGTCACCCACACACACATGACAAACACAAACTCACACCTTCACAATCATGCAAAAAGTCTGATATGGTGGGAATCCAACATTCTGCTGCGTCGTCACCGACATGCATGAACGTTGATGCTGAAACGGGCGTCCTGCTGCCACACACACTCACAAAGACACACAAACACACAGACACACGGTCACAAATAACTGTGCAGCTGTGAAGACGCTCGCGGTGGAGGAGAAGACTCATTTAAAGGGATAAACACACAGACCTGTGGTGACAAATCGATTCCACATGCATCATTGCAGGCACATGTATGTTCAGCTTAACATGCTCCAGTGCAAACATGCCATCGCGCACACACACACACACACACACGTGCTTACGCGTGACAGAGCATCACCAGAGCATCACCTCTTCCGCCGTTTCCATGACAACGTCCAGTTGGCGAGCTGGAAAAAGAGAAACAGCGACTCATCCGGCCCGAGGAATCCCAATGTAGGGAGCGAGGTAAGGAAGCACAGAGGGGGAGACAGGACGGGGGGGGGGGGGGGATCTGGGGGGGGAGGTAAGAGAGGAGGGAAGTTTAGCGAGTGTGGAAAGGTGAGGAGGTGAAGGGATGGACGATAAATCCGAAGGAAAGAGAAGGAAGAGTCTGTGAGGAAAGGGAAGGAAAGAGGAAGAGAAAGAAGGATGCAAAGTGGGAAAGAGAGAAGGATGT